>NW_024081499.1:0-103379 GCF_003009895.1 Hyaena hyaena | reverse complement strand
AATACTACATGGCAATGAGAAAGAATGAAATCTGGCCATTTGTAGCAACATGTATGGACCTTGAGGGTGTTATGCTGAGCGAAATAAGTCAGGCAGAGAAGGACAGATACCATATGTTTGCACGTATAGGAGGATTAGGAAGAACTTAACGACGGGCCATGGGAGAGAAGAAGGGGGAAAATAGTCGGGGAGAGGGAGGGAGGCAAACCATGAGAGACTCTTGAATTCTGAGAACAAACTGAGGACTAAGGGGGGGTAGGGGAGAGGGGAACGGGGGATTATGGGCATGGAGGAGGGCACTTGTTGGGATGAGCACTGGGTGTTATACGGAAACTACTTGACAATAAACTATAAAAATAATTTTAAAAATCAAAAAATTAAAAATAGAACTACCCTCTGACCCAGCAATTGCACTGTGTATTTATCCAAAGGACAAAAATGCTGATTCAAAGGGGCACAGGCACCCCACTGTTTTTAGCATCACTATCAACAATAGTCAAATTATGGAAAGAGCCCAAATGTCCATTGATTGATGAATGGATAAAGAAGTGCTGTGTGTGAGTGAGTGTGTGTGTGTGTGTGTGTGTGTGTGTGTGTGATAGAATATTACTCAGTCATAATAAGAATGAAATCTTGCTATTTGCAAGGACATGGATGGAGCTACGAAGTACTATGCTAAGTGAAATAAGTCAGTCAGAGAAAGACACATACTACATGATTTCACTCGTAGGTGGAATTTAAGAAACAAGACAGGTGAACACAGAGAGAATAAAAGAGAGAGGAAAATCATAAAATAGACTCTTCTTTAAAAAATCATTTATTTTGATAGAGCGTAGAGGGGCTGGGGCAGAGAGAGAGGAAGACAGAGAATCCCAAGGAAGCTCTGTGCAGTCAGTGCAGAGCCTGACATGGGGCTTGATCCCACAAATTGTGAGATAATGACCTGAACCTAAATGAAGAATTGGACATTTAGCTGATGGATCTACCCAGGCCCCCTATAAAATAGACTCTTAACTATAGAGAATCAAAAGAGGATTGCCAGAGGAGGGGTGGGTGGGTGGATGGGTTAAGTAGGTGATGGGGATTAAGGAGGGCATTTGTGTTGAGAAGTGGGTGCTATATGTAAGTGATGAACAACTAAATTCTATACATGAAACTAATACTACACTGTATCTTAACTAACTGTAACTTAAATAAAAACCTGAAAAATATTTTATAACCAATGCCCAATTAGGACAACAGTAAAAGTTGTAATCAAGTCTCATTATAAGCAAATAAACCTAAGATTAAAAATGGGGATTAGCATGGTTTTACAGAATTAAAATGGGATTAGATTATACATTTCATTGAGAAGGTTTTGGTATTACTTGTAGTGAATGCTACAGTAGGGTCCAAGGTAATAATCCCTTTGGAGTCCGGAGTCCCTAGCAGGTTCTTAGATAGAGAAAAATGACCTTGTGTCAGACATGGTGATGGGCAGCTTTTTGAGCAAACAAAAGGGTCCCTCTGATTTCAGTGAGTGTGCCATTGTCCCTCACCTCCATCCTCTGATCCTGCTGCAGTATTTCCCACTTAGATAGATGGTACATGGCAAAAGGCCCAGTCTATTCATGTGCTTGATGGTCTACTAAATTGTTGACTAATATTTTTGACACTAGCTCTATAAGGCTGTCATGGCAGCCATTTCTGTTACAGATTCTCTCTTTGCACAGCATCCTCTTTGACAGTGAGTAGCATAAAAGGGCATTGAAACCAAGACTCACAAACCCCTTCTGCCAAATAAAGGAACTTCCTGGGGGCACTTCAAGCACTCTGTTACAAGGCTGAATGAGATGAAAGGAAGCAAATCTTGTTGACGATCACTCAGAAGCAGCCAGATTGCTTTGCTGTGTCCCTTCTCCATAGATCACCATTTTCGCACCGTTGTTTAATTTTCACAGACAGCACTGAGTGTAGTGCACAAGGCCTCTGTGAGCGGTCAAACAAAGCCTTTGTGAAGAGCTGATATGCAAGAGAGACATGTGACAGAGAGCCCCTTCCTAGGAGGTATGTTTGTATTTGCCTAACCACTTGTTTTGTTTGTTGGCTAGCTATATGCTGATCACAAAGAAATGTGAGGAAAGCAATTATTCCCATTGAGGATCACCAGCACCCCAGAAGCCGGACTCACTCATCACTAAAGGAGAGTTCCTAAAGTAGACAAGACTTACAAATAAAGCTTGATGACGAGAGCCAGTGTTTTTTTTCAATCAACTGATTAAATATTAAGTATAATGAAGTGTGACCCCATTTTTGCTACTTGATGACTGACAGCTTTCAAACCCCACCCATCTCTCTTCCCCTTCTGCCCCATGAATGTGAACAAGCTGATAAGAAATCAGGCATCCCTCCCTTTGGCAGGGGTGGGAAGGTGAAACCATTCAAGCCTCAGCCCACGTGTGGGGACCCTCATCCCAGGTTCACCCCCTAGCCACCATAAAACCCAAGCTAGCTGTTATTCCCTGCTCTCTGAAGCTCTTTTTGCACCTATTTAGCTACCTTTCTTACTCTCCTCCAGAAAGCCTCATTGTTTGGAGAGTAAACCTTTTAACACCCTGTGTTTCCATCATCAGTCTCAACAGCCAAACCAAATGGTTTGGATGCCCCATCCCAACCCTACCCAGTGATCACTACATTAAAAATTATCTGGGGGCACCTGGGTGGTTCAGTTGGTTGAATGTCCAACTCTTGATTTCGGCTCAGGTCATGATCTCAGGTTCATGGGATTGAGCCCCACATCAGGCTCTGCAAGTGAGCATGGAGCCTGCTTAAGAATCTCACTGTCCCTCTCTCTTTCTACCTCTCTCTCTCTCAAAAAAATAAACATTAAAAAATTATCAGAAGAATTACATTAATTCTTCAACCATAACTTATAGCTAGCATCTCAGCTCCCTATTTTCCAAACTAAGTACTGTCATGTCCTAGACATATTTAGACTGAAGAGAAAGAGGGGTTTGGAATAGGACCCGGATTACTTCACATGACTCGGGAAAGATGGAAGCCTTGTTTTCAATTTTAAGTAGAGCTTTCTCTGGGAGACTATTGCCTCCGTTTTTCCTTAATTTTCACAGAGCAGGCAGAAAGATGTCAATAACTAAAGCAAACACACCTTAACCTCAGAGAGATTTCCATAAATGTATTAAGAAACAGAATAGGAATAGAGGCAAAAGTTAATTGAAATTGGGCTCAGATTGGCTGTCTGTCACTTGACCTTTCCATATTAGGATATAATATTGTTGATCTAGCTAGAATTCAAACATCATGATACTTCAGATCCTGTAAATGCTGACCAGAGCAGCCAGGAATGAAGGAAACAACAGAATTTGAATAAGAGAGGTTTCAGTTTCAACTCTGTAAATGACTATCTACCTGACTCGCTTTGGGCAATTCATTTAACAGAGCCTCAGTTTTCCCTCCTGTAAAATGGGGATAATATTCCTGTCCTGGCTAATTCAGAGATGTTTTTAGTAGCAAAATAGCATGGCATACACAGAAGTCCTTGGTAAAGTGCCACATAGCACACAAATGTGACCTATTTTAAAACCTATGCACCATACTCCTGAGAGAATTCAGGACTCTGTAGGCATTATGGAGAAACTATTAATTTTAATTTACAAGACATTATAGCAAACTTACTAATCTGATTCTTAAGTCTTTAGAGGTTTAAAGGTAGAAAGTTGGAATTAGGCAGAGCTGCTTGATTTTCCATAACACAATAACTAGCATGTATTCAGTCTTGCTATATACGTCAAATGCAGCATGATTTTACATAAGCACAGGGCCAGTGAGACAAAGGGACAGATGATAGCCTAACAAGAAAGGAGGAAACAAGCTGTAATCATAAGCTACAAGAATTAAAAAGTCCAGAAGACTGACAAATGAGCTGTATGTATGCTGATTGGTTTTGTTTAATCACAGCAAGATATAGATGATCCTGGTGAAAAGATAAGTTTTATAAATGTTTAGTGTATTTATTTAAGAAGGCAGAAAGCATTATAACACTGATTCAGAGAAGTTTCCATTTAAAAAATGGCAAATAAATCCTTTAGTGCTTAAAGTGATTAAAAATAAAACTATTCTGCCATTAATATCAGGAAAAGATAAGCCTACTTTATTCAGATGTGCTTGATAACAAAAAATGCCTGATTGCCAGGATTGTTTTTTGCTTCTTTCAGTGCTTATTTTATTCAGTTTATAGAGTGACTCCATCTCTAGTAATTCGAGTCAGCAATCTACTAATCTTATGTTACATACGTAAGTATGTAACAAGGTTGTGACAACCTTCCTACATGTATTAATCTTTATAACAGAACAGTATAAAAAATTTAAAGTTGTGTATAGAGAATAACACTGCTATAAAATGATAGCATAATATTTCAAAAAAGCCATCCATAATTTTGTTCATGTCTTCCACCCTTCATTATTCTACCTCTATAGTGCCACCATCTCCATGATTCCGTTTCAACTCCTCTAGAACAAGAGAGCAAGTGACCTCCAATCCTCCCTCCTCTCTCTTTCCACACAAACTCCCAGCGATAAGAATAGTCTGTTCCTCCTGAAAAAGGAAGGGTCAGGAACTGAATCTTGTTGAAGATACCCTTTGAGACACCTTCATACAGATGAGTATGAGCTAGCCAGGTTGATGAGAAGGGAAATGCTATGACTTTGATTCTTAATAATCCCTAAATATCTACTCACACATGTGTTGTGAGAATTTTATGAATTGCCTGAAGGAGACTGGCTGGTCAAGCAGGACAACCTTGGTCTTGGCTGCTTAAAATTGTAATATCAGCTTGCCTAGAGAGTGGGTGTGACTCAGAGCAGGGTGGATGGAAGGAAAATACATGGCTTTTGCTTATCTGCCACTAAGACACAACACTAATTCATAAACATATACATATGTATGCATATATACACACACATATATATTATATTATACATAATTTTTAATTAAGAATTGGGACCATTCCCTAGTTACAAAGACAGAGTGATAATGTTATCTACGCTGATACTGAGGATCCCCTCCTATGAGAACAGCACCCTGATTTTCCTCTGAGAATTCTCCTTTGCTCTCTTTGCCTACATGTTTTGAGGGTGTTAACCCTTGAGGCACATATGTGTATGGCCCAGGGCCTCCTACTGATAGTATTTCATACTCCAGGACAGTAAAGTATTTTTCTGGAATGGAGCTCTGTGGAAAGGAGCTCTTGTTTTCCCATTATGTCTGTAGCTTCTTGAGGCCATCTTGTCTGTGCAAAGTTGGAATCTGTCTGAATCAGATAAGCAAGACAGATCAGAGGCAGCTGAAGCCAAGATTTGGGGAAAGATAGATTTGCCTACATAATTGAAGCATCTGTCTTCCGTGAAAATGGATGTGGACTATTAGTCATTTGAGCCAAATCATTTCCTTTGATTCATAAGCCTATTTGAAAAATTTTTTTTAATGTTTACTTATTTTCAAGGACAGACAGAGCATGAGCAGGGGAAGGACAGAGAGAGAGGAAGACTGAGAATATGAAATCGGCTCCAGGCTCTGAACTGTCAGTAAAGAGCCTGATGGGGCTTGAACTCAACAAACCATGAGATCATGACCCATGCCAAAGTCAGATGCTTAACTGACTGAGCCACCCAGAAGCTCCCTCTTAATCCTATTTGAATTTTGCTGTGGTTACTTGATATCAAAAATTCATCTTTAATGTTTTTGTTTTCATGTCGTTTTCTCCTTCAAGCTATGAACACGTCAGAATCAAGGATTATATCTTTTAAAACTTTCTATATTTATTAAAATGTATTAATCTATATTAATCTCCAGTTAGTAGTCAACAAATGTTTTTAAATGGAAGATAAGGGAAAAAATATGTAGACATGTGCACACAGAAACTGGATGTTGTTGAA
Source organism: Hyaena hyaena (assembly GCF_003009895.1). NCBI lineage: Eukaryota > Metazoa > Chordata > Mammalia > Carnivora > Hyaenidae > Hyaena > Hyaena hyaena. Next base: position 97,445 of record NW_024081499.1, on the reverse strand, counting down.
AGACCCATATGGCAGCAATATAGATTTGACACTATCTTGACTTTTCAAAACTTGAAGTTAAAATTTTCAGAAATATAAGTATATTCTTATGGAATTCAACAAACATTATTTGTGATTCCTGGAATAGGAAGTTTTCAAGATTTCTCTATTCTTTTTCTTGTTCTTTTTACTCATTAATTATTAATTAATTAATTAACTTATGTGGAGGTGTTAGAAAGTATACAAAAGTGTTTTAATTATTATTCAATATCTGACATAAAAAAACTTAATGGGAAATCAATTAATAGGGAAAAGGTGCAGGTTAATTAAATATCACTTTCAGTAGTTATTGACCTTCACTTAGAGAATATAAATTATGCACAATAAGGTATATATAATTTCCAAACTAAAGAAACAAATTGTTCAACCCCATTTAGTAAAATTTTATTACCAGAGTTTACTTGTTTGCAGGTTTGTTTTTTCTCTTCAAAATCAACCATACTGTAGTAATGGGATAGTTTATCACGCCATTTGGAACCTCTTCCACAGCCAAACATCCAGAATGATGTCAGTTTTAACAGATCAGATGTTCAACAAAACAACTACAAGTAAACTGACAAAATGTGAAAATAAATTAAATAATAAAATATATTTACTTGAATCTATGTTTATACCGCCCTGTAAACATACAGAATTATTTTTATTTGGCCACTTTTTTACATCAATAGGTAAGTCCCTTTTAGTTTTTGTGGGTTTGTCGAGGCTAGATCATTTCAGAGATGATAGTACTGAGAATTTTTAGGGAGCATGAGGAGGAAATGACCTGTTTAAGATTTTTTGTTTTGTCTTTTGTCCAGTGAATTATGTAACTAAACCATAACTCTCACCATATTGTTCTTTTCTATATTTTCTGAGAATAGGGAATGAGAAGATGATTGTTGTTAAATCTTTAGTTTGTCACATCTTGCTATAAAACATGGCCACAGACACTCTATGATATCTCTCCACAGCCTCTCAGTAGAGAGAAAAACACATACATTAAGAATGAGATTAAGGACCTTTTTGTGGGAAATAATTTTCTAATTTATTTTAGGAGAGAGGACAGTTATCATGTTAGGATATTCAAGAGATTATGAAGTGTGAACTCTTGTAACTAAACATTAAAAATGTTTATTCATTGAAATGCCAGTAATTTATATAATTTTCTGAAATTTTAATACATTAAATTCACATGAGTATAAAATTAAGACATGGTGTAAAGGAGTAATTTGTGTGACTTTTCTTTCTTTTTTTCTTTTCATAAAGGACACTATTCAAAATTGTCTTCTGCTTAGTTGAAAGTTGTCTTGGGGAATTCTTTCATGCAAAAGTTCATTTATAGTCTCAGCTTTCTAAGCCTACATGTGTTGAGGAAATTAGGAAATAAACAGAATATCACAGTGCTAATAAAAAAATCTGACTCTATGTCAAAGTTGTGAAATCACCCCAAACTGTATAAAACAATGGAATATATTAGACAACATCCTTTTTCTCATGTCCCTGAGATTTTTCCAGTAAGGAAGCTAACGGAACCCTGTCAGACAACAGTTGCTGTGCAAGACATTTTCACATATGCTTATGCACGGAACCTGCTTAGCAAACCCCAGAAAGAGCATTTTCTTCTCTTTACATGGAAAGAGAACAAGATGCAACCAAAAAATAAATAAACAACTTTTTACAAGGTCACAAATATATTAAGCAACTGCAAAGGGACTTAAACCCAGTCCTGCCTCACTTTAAAACCTATTACTTAAGGATTTGTCTTTGGTTGACTGGTTTTTCAAGTAAAAATAGTACCTCTACATGCCAGACACAAGAACTCTGCTGTCAGAAGTCTCTTACAAATGAAAAATAGCATCATTCTTTCCCTTCTTCTTTTAATAGGTCATGTAATTTACCTACTGATATATATCATCAGATATTTATATATGTTAGTATATAAATATACAAAATAAAATGCTTCTATGCATCTTTTATTCTTTTAACTATATCTCTAAGTGTTTCAGAAATAATAATAATAATAATAATAATAATAATAATAGATATTATGTTTCAACCAGACCAATAGTGAATAGTTTAGATTACAAATAATCAAGTATTAATTACTTAAGTGTACACTGATGGCCCAGGAAAAAGTTCTTGGGCTGTAGGTCATTAGAAAGCATCCTCTGGGCCAGTCCCTGGTTTTTGTTTTTGTTTTTGTTTTTGTTTGTTTTTAATGTTTTTTATTTATTTCTGAGAGAGAGACAGTACGAGCAGAGGAGGATCACAGGGAGGGGGAGACACAGAATCGGAAGCAGGCTCCAGGCTCTGAACTAGCTGTCAGCACAGAGCCCAATGCAGGGCTCGAATCCGCGAACCATGAGATCGTGATCTGAGCCGAAGTCTGACGCTTAACCGACAGCCACCCAGGCGCCCCTTGTGTATCACTACATAAACAACTGAAACATGCAGTGTATAATCAAGTGATAAAATATATGGTATGAATTATAAAAGTTTTAGGAATTTAGAGGAGAGATTAAGCAATGAACTTTCCCAGCATAAAGGTAAGGAAGTGAAGCATCTCTTAGATTTGGTGGTCTTAATATTGTACTATGGAAATTTATTGTTCTCTAGGGTGTACTAGAATTTCTTATTTTAAGAAAAGCAAAATTTTCGGTAGGGGAAAAATTGAAAGGGAGAGAATATCATTGTGATGACTGTTAAAGTAAACAGGAAGTCATAAATTTAAGTACAGAAACCACCAGTTTCCTTTCTTAGGATTAAGGAAGAAAAAAGAAAGGCAATCTCTCTCTTGGTCTGTGCTTGCATTGGATCAAAACTAGCAAGAGCACCATATGAAAAATGGCCACAGCATACTTAATTACCTTTATTAATTACTTGGAGATCTGAAGCAACAAGAGTATATCACATGGGTCCATTTGATTTCTACTCCACAATTAGGTGTGCAATCAGGATTTCCCTTAGAAAATAAATGAGCAGAACTGTAAACAAGTAACTAACAGACAACAATGGTAGTCACTTCTCTGGCCCAAAGCCTTGCATCCAGAAAGATTATTCTTTTAGTAAACTAGTTTCAGATTTTCGTGTTCACGAGAAGTTCTCCTCAGAGCCCCCCATTTTAAGCACATATGTGGTCTAGGAGAAAGGATGCCTCTGTTCTTCTAACTCTAATCAACAAGATTAAGGATATAGCCACACACCATGTGACCACCAAGGCTGCCCCTAGTTGGTACCAGGAAAAAGTTAATTACAATCAGTGAAACAATGTGGCATTTCATTTTGCAACCATGAATCATTCTCTGTCTGGTCTAGACTGCTGAGATTCATTTTCATAGTAAACTAATCTTTAGAGTGTCAGACTGTGATTAGTGATCGTGACACATTTTACAGATTGGGTCCTCAGAGCTGCGCCTACTCTGTTGCTATGGAAAGTTTGGTAGAGATCTTGGTGATAATAATTTTGACATTAGGAAAACTGGCATAAAAATTAAATACGTATCTCCTTATAAGACAAAATTTGACCAAGATTTCAGTCTAGAATAGCTAAATGCTTCTTAACAACCTACACAATTAAACTATAATAGGTTATATATAGATGGGACCTACAGGTTTGTGAATTTATATTTGCATGTTTGTGAGTTAATTACATTTACAGCTTAGGGTAATATTTGAAAGGTCGTACTCTAAAAAATAGTATTGACTTGTTGGGTGTACATATCAAATACTCTGAATATTTCTTATGTGTTCTTAACTGTAAAAATGCAATATATTAAAATGTTTTTAAAATGTTTATTTTTGAGACAGAGACACACAGTGTGAGTGGGGGAGGGGCAGAGACGGAGGGAGACACAGCCACACTATGCTGGCTCTGAACTGTCAGCATAGAGCCTGATACGGGGCTCAAACCCACAGACAGTGAGATCATGATCTGAGCCAAAGTCGGACATTTAACTGACTGAGCCACCCAGGTGCCTCCTTGCAACATATTTTTTACATAAAAGTGTTACAGGTGAAAGAGAATTTTGAGGAAGAATCTGTAAGAAGATTTAAGATTCCATGGAGAATGCCATGTGTGAACCAAAGCATGGAGCAATATAAATCCCTCTGCATCTCTTAAGAATGTGCATGGTTTCTGTGTCTGACAGGGTCTTCATAGTCTTCCTGTAAATTATTAGAAGGATATTTAGATTCGACTCTGCTAGTAGGAAGAACAAGCTATTTAAGGTGAACTGCTGTTGGTCTTCTTTTAGACATCCAGTTTTGTTCATCACATCAGAAAGAAAACTCACATTCCAGGGGCAGGGGGAAAAATGAGTCCTTCAAGTGGTAAGGAGAAAAACACTTGAAGGAGGTCGTGTTTACCTCCTCTTTCCTCAAACAGATAAACACGGTTACGAGACCAGGGCATTTACTCTCCAGTGTATGGTTAGGAAACAGGATTTAATGTGTGAGGGAAGGTTGGGGAGGGATGTAGTTATACTAACTTCTATTTGCAAATGTGTACTCTTAGGAAGAAGCTTGTAGATCAGAATGGTCTGCAATTTTTTTTCTATCAAGAATGAAAAGCTCCCCAAAATTTTTTTATGTATCCTTGTACAATAGCACTTAGGATAAGAATTGCTGTCCATGATGAAGAATCTGACTTGGAGACCTCAAGTCTCATCCCAGACATTAACAGTTAAAGCATAAAATGTAGGGATTTTAACACATGATCACTGAAAGAAAACGGTGCATGCCATTTGAAGATAGCTGAAAAACGGTGAATGCCATTTGAAGATAGCTGAGGCTTTATGTAGCACCATCTAAGTCACATGGAAAAATAAGTCAATCTCATGGTGCTGACACCAATCCTCTGCAAAACCTGAAGATGTAAATGTTGAGGAGTAAATTAGAGCACTAATAAAGTTAACCTGGTAGAGTCCAGAATGGCATATGCAGCAGAGAAAAAAAGCAAACAGAAACAGTTCATGCTGTTATAATTGCTACAATTTCATTGGCAATTTAAATAAAATAATTCAAATTGCTGCAATTAACACACACATAGAATTCAAAGGATGGTGGGTGACCTCGCACAAAACATACTGTGGAATCAGCCCTCCTCCAAAGAATTAACCTTCATAAATCATTTGCATCCAAAGGACGCCTGGCTTTATGCTCTGCAAAAATTATCAGCACAGGAAAAGCGAGGCCCCTAAATGAGAATGCCATCAACAGCAAGCACTGTCTCCTGGTTTATTTTATCCATATGAATACACAGAGATTGGATGTGTTACATTCGCATCCTCCCCAGCTGAAAGTAGGATTTTGCTTTTTCTGCATGAGTGCCCTGCACAGCGGAGAAGGAACCCTTAGCTGTATTGCTGAGAAGTGAGTCTGATTCACGTTGACAGAGATTCCACTTTTACTTGACTTCAGGGGCACAATACCATCTTTTCTGTTGTTTAGGTCTGGATAAAGGGCTCTTTCCTCCAACACATTAGAGCACAGTAGCCACAAATTGTTATTTGAGATGTGGAGGATATGAGTTCAATGTATCTCCAGTCACCTGAAACCAAATTTAAGACACACTATCTCGTACACATTGGAAGCCTTTTCTCTTATTAGGTCAGATTTATGCAAGCACAGAATGGGCAGTCCAAAGGAGGATGATTTATGATCAAAAATAAGAAAAAGTAACAGCTGGGTGAGTCTAATATGAGTGAGAGATGACCTCTACTACCCCTGGTTCTGAGGTCTAGGTCTAGGAAATAAGGTAAGTCATTTGAACTACTGCCTAATATACAGAGCTCAAAAGCACTCTTAACATCTAAAATGTATAAATTTTTACCCCCTTAAAAATAATTTCTGCTCTGGAAGGTACTATTTCAAAATTATAAAACTCTTCTGACTTTTCTTCATATACCAACCCTTTAGAATACAAAGGCAAAGGGAATTCCATTTACCATTCACATTTTTCTTCAAAATCATCTTACTAGTTCTGTGTTTATGCCTTGTATAATTTATATTGATGTCTATTTAGTCAAAATAATATTTAAACAGGAATCTCCTGCTACATCTAATTTACGTGATGGTTATCATACCATTGCAATAGGAGAGTAAAAGCATAGCTAATAAAAGGGAATAATTCAAGTTGGCTTGAAGGAGAAAGTAAAATTGTACCAGCTGTAGAAACAATAATTGAACTGGGAGGAAACTACCTCTGTGCAAGTTACTCACTATGTGATACTCTCTAATGGGGGCAGCAATAAATGAAAGCATTACTTAAATTAGCATCCCCTCTCCAAAGAGAACGGGAACCAGCATATTAGGGAAATTCTGTGAATGACCATGACTGGATCCAGAAGTCTCTGGCAGAACAAAATGGGAGGAGATATAAAATAAAGCCAGAGATGTTGCCAGAGGCAGGTGCCTCGCTTATAAAAAGTGCAAGTCAAATTAGTCCAAGGGGAGAAAAAGGTGTTGGCAAACTGAAAGAAAACAGAATTCAAAACTAGAAAAAAAATCAGAATTACTGAATTCGAAAACTTCATATGCAAGTAAGTTGAAATTAAAGCATGTTCTTTTTGAAATAAGTTCTGCTTAAAAGGCTGCCAAAATCAGATTCTTAAATGGCTATCTGAATGCTAGTTGAAGCTGCTTAAATGGTGAATGCCCAGGAATAAAAAAAAATAGTAATTTATTCCCAAAGTGACCTTTTCCAGGCCATAATAAATCATCCATATATACTGTCTTTGCCCATGAACCTTCTCCATTTAAAGAAGGCAAAAATGGAAGTGCTACTGAGAGCAAGAGGCAGTCACTGACTCCAATAAGAAGACTGAAATTGGAGCACATAAGCACTAATCTAACTTCTTGGCTGAAATTCATCATTGAAAGAAGTGTGTAGCTTGTGGTACCTGCCCCAAATCATTCCTTCCTCATGCCTCATATTTCTTTTACCTTTATGGCTAGTCTAGCCTAGTTGGGGAAGGGGGGTGGAAGGATGGAAAAGAGTCACTGTTCTTGACATTTGCATTGGAATCTTGAATAAGAAAATAGGTTTTAAATAAATGAACAAAAGGATGACTGAAGACTGTATTTGTCCCATTGAAACAGAAGCCAAGGAATTAAGTTTTGAATTGGAGTTCTGAGACTCAAAATAGTCAATATTACTCTTACTGGAAAGTGAACTATTTAAATCACAGTTATTCTGGTAGTAATAGTAACGAAGACTTTTCATCTTTGATCACCTTGCTCCTTTAACTAAAGTGTGAACCTAATAGCCCCAGATTCCTCTCATTTCAAGGCTGAAATTTTAAAGAAAAAAATATTTGGGAATATCTGCCACTCCATTACAGCATTTCATGCAATTCACTCCAACACACTCTGCATTGTTGTTTACAAAGTATGTGATCTTCAGCTACATTTATAAGACTGAATAGTCAGCCTTTAAATAAAAAAGCACAAACATGAAAGTAGGAGAGTTACATACTTAATATAATTTTTTTTTTAAAAAATTACGTGTGTTACAGCCAAAAGGAGAGAAGAATAAGAAAGCACAACAATGTAACCATTCTCATACCCAACAGAGAGTTTAAACAAAAGATAGAAGCACATTTCACATTTTTTATGAATGACTAAATTTTATTTTTTTTAAATGTTTTATTTATTTCTAGGAGAGAGAGAGAGACAGTGTGAGCAGGGGAGGGTCAGAGAGAGAGGGAGTCACAGACCGAAACAGGCTCCAGGCTCTGAGCTGGCAGTCAGCACAGAGCCCGACGCGGGGCTCGAACCCACGAACCGCGAGATCATGACCTAAGCGAAAGTCGGACGCTTAATCGACTAAGCCACCCAGGTGCCCCGAATGACTGAATTTTAAACTGTAACTGAATGGTACTTAAAATTCCCAGAATGGAAATGGGTTACCCATAAGCCACCCTTTACCATCATTCTATAATTACAAAACAAACAATACTACAAAGTAAATGAGGTTGATAATTTGTTATAGTATTATAGCATCATAAGTATACTGACAATTTGATGTTATACTCTGTATTAAAATATGTAGATATGAGTCTAAATACAGTTTAAACAAATGTACATGTAATATTCAGCTTCAAATAGTGCTTTTGCTAAAGGAATATAGATCATCAAATAAGCAACAAAAATAGTAAAACATCTTGAACTAAAATATAGATTTGAATCATCTTCAGAATGCACTGTGGATTTCACACTATCCTGTGCAAAGTAGTGCCCAGATCACAACAGATCTTATAACCCTGTGCAGCCCCTAATGGGCAATTTATTGACCTGAATTTCTGTGATAGCATGCAGTGTTGGAAAGGGTCTAAGAATGAGCTAAGGTCCACGATTCTCAGTGGAAGTGAGTCCCTGCCTTGATTGGGCAGAGACCGTACTCAGTCAACCAAAGCAGCAAAATATTTCCTGAAATGCATTTATGACAAACTGAATACAGAGGAAATGGGGAAAAAAAGCCATGAGTCTATATGAGCTAGAGGTACTAGCAGAAATAGAAGGGGAGGAGGAAAATTTTCAATTTGACCAGAAAAACTATTGCCCAGAGGGAACGGTTAAGAAAACTAGAAGAACAAAGGTGTCAAAGAGGAAAAAGTAACCTTTAAATAGTGTCGGAGAGAAATATCAGAGGACTTAGAATAAAAGTATTCAGTAACCCACTATATTTCTTGTTAATATTTTATTTTCTTTAAGGAATATACTTCAGAAATCCCTTACATGATGACAAAAGTAGCTTTGCTCTTTTTGAACAATGTGTCTCTCAAAGCATTAGTTATGAATTATTTAGCTTCCCTTATGTGTTCATATAGTTCATAATGATTAGGCAATAACTTAAAAGGAAGACTTAAAGTCCAATAAAGTGTTCCATCCTTCACATGTTAATACACATCTTAGGAACAAATAGCTCACTTCAGTTCAAAAAATGTTGTAAGGTGTGGGTCCAGTACCTGCATCCTGCAAGGACTTTGTTCCCCCTTAAGGAGTATATTTGCAGTGGTAGCTTACTTTTATTTTAACCACTTTAATCTGATTCCTTCTACCACAGGGCAACAAGCAGAAGCCTTTTTATGCAAATTATCGGGACAATGCTGTGATGAAAAGTCTGCAAGTAGGAGTAAAAATGTAGATATTTACTGACTGACTGGGTTTTTGTGCCTGGCGAAATCATTGCAATTCTATACATCACTTTCTCCACAAGCACCAGGATGGTGAGCTGCCCCAGATCTTTGGGATTGGTAGTGATCAAGGATTCTGATCTGGGAGCATTTCCATAGCACTGTATACATCTCACTTAAAAAAAAGTTTGCGATGTTGATCACTGTACAATGTAAATGATGAACGGAGTAAAAATTAAGTCAAAGAGGAGTGAAATGAATCATTCCAGTTAAAGCTGAATACAAAGTTTGATTCAGACAACTGCTGAGCCAACTCTGACTCAAAGGTAACAACTTTTCAAAGTGAAACAAAGTGAAATTTTTCTAACTAGTCACTTGTATCCATGGTAAACAAAGGGTATTTGATTAAGCAGACCCTTTGGCTTCAAGCAGTGGGAAGTGAGATGTTTGTGACTTAGGAAGGAAATGCAGAAAGAGGGAAGAGTCAGGTCATATGCAATTTTTAACGTTTATTTTATTTTTAAGAGAGAGCATGAGTAGGGGAGGGGCATAGAGGGAGAAAGACAGGATCTGAAGTGGGCTCAATGCTGACAGCAGCAAGCCTGATGTGGAGCTAGTACTCACTTGCCTGAGATTCATGACCTGAGCCAGAGTGAGACACTTCACTGACTGAGCCACCCAGGTGCCCCTGCATTTTTAACTGTCGTAAGTCACATAGCAAAAAATGTCTATTTGTGTACAATCATACTGGGGAAACAAGGACCACACTGCATCTACCAGTAAGAAACTGGTTTGCTTAATATAGCCTAACAAGTAGAACCTCTGTTCTAATTTGACAGGCAGAAGAAATGTGTGCACACAATATTGGTTTTCCTAATGATAGAAATCCAACTGGCTATTAGCCAGATTGTTACTGTTTCCTTTACTGAAGCTTGTAATTCCCTGAAAGAAAATGGATTTAGCACTTAGTATTATACCAGACATTATGTCCCAGGAAAACAATCTTCACTAGTTTGCCTCTGAACTTAGAACTCCCACATACCTCTATCCACTTCTCACCATCCCCACTGGCAACACCACAGGGCCAGTATCCTCTCACTGGTCACCAAGACTTTTTCAATAGCCTACTAACTAGGTCCCTGGAATAGGTTCTACAGCATTTTGATCCATTCTTCACACTGCAACCAGATTTAACTTTTAAAAAAATACATATTTATTTATTTAAGTAAATAAGCCCCAACGTGGGGCTTGAATTCATGACCTCAAAACAGAGAGTTGCATGTTCTACTAACTGAGCCAGCCAGGCACTCCCAGTTAACTTTTTCTTTTTCTTTTTAATTTTTTTAATGTTTTATTTATTTCTGAGAGAGAGAGAGAAAGAGAGGCAGCGTGAGCAGGGGAGGGCCAGAGAGAGAGGGAGACACAGAATCGGAAGCAGGCTTCAGGCTCTGAGCTGTCAGCACAGAGCCCGACGCCGGGCTCAAACCCCACAAACCGTGAGACCATGACCTGAGCCGAAGTCAGATGCTTAACCAGCTGAGCCACCCAGGCGCCCCCCAGTTAACTTTTTCAAATGTCAATCTGATAGCCTCACCTCCAACAAACCCCACTATAAGTAGCTACTTTACTCATAAGATTAACCTGGCCTGTAAACCTCTCTATAGCCTGGTCAACCATGCACACCTCAATCTGCACAGCTTTTGCACTTCTCCATGGTCCAAGAACATTAGGACATATTCAATTCTGTGTATGTCCATGCTCTCTCCCACTACTGGGCCTTTACACACACTCTTCCTCAGACTGGGATGTTATCCATTATATTCACTTCCATTATTTCCTAAGTAAATACTCACTTTGTATTCTCCCTTCAAAGCTTTAAGTTCAAGCTTTACTTTCTTTAGTTGTTAAGTTTTGTCATAGTATGGTATTGCTTTCCTCCAAAGCATCAATCTTAGAAAAAACTTAAATGTGCTTTAGTCTGAGTATAACTTTTGAAAATGTTTTTCTCATGAAATATGAAACATAGAAAAGCACACAAAGCAGAAATGGACAGTTTATCACTCATGTACCCACCACATAAGAGGCAGAATTTTGCATGCAAAAACTCAGGCTGTTATCCAATTACTGTATACTCTTAACACTCCTCCAAAGGAAAGCACTGATATGACCTATATTATGAATATTGTGAATATTTTCACTACCTAAGCATGCATCCTTAAACAGTAAATGCGAATTTGTCTGTTTTTTGAGCATTCTAGAAATGGAATTATACAATAATTATTCTTTGTGTTTTGATGGCTGAAATATAAGCCTTAGCTTTCCTATTCTTATTCAAAATTGCCTATAAATTTCTGGTTTTTTGCATTTCAGTGTAAATTTTCAATCACATTTTTAATTTCCAACAACAAAAAATCACTTCATTGCAGTGCCATTAAATCTACTGATAAATTTGGGGAGAACTGACATTTTCACAATATTCCATTTTCCAATCTATGAATATGGTATATTCTTCCATTTACTAAACTCTAATTTATCTTATTAATGTATTATACTTTTCAGTACAGAAACCTTGAAATTTTTTGTTAGATTTATTCCTAGGTGGGTTTTTTAATGCTATTATAAACTATATCTGTTTTAAAATTTTAGTTTCTATTAATCTGTATAGACGTACAGTTAATTTGGGGTATTTACTTGTATCTAGGACCCTTAAGAAATAGTTATTGGTTTTTATAGTTTTTTTGTAGAATATTTTGGATTTTCTACATACAAAATAATGTTGCCTGTAAATAATCACAAATAAATTTCTTTCTTTCAATAATTCTATTTTTATTTTCATGATTTATTGCTACAGCTAGAACATCAAATACAGTGTTGTATAGATAAGAAAATAACAAGCATCTACATTTTGTTCCAATCTCAAAGAAAAAGTTTCAATACTTTAAAATTAGGTATAATGTTTCCTGTAGGGTCCTAGTGATACCTTTTACCTAATTAACAGTTTCCTTCTGTGTTTGGTATGTTAATCATAGACAAGCATTAAATTTTATTATTTTTTCAACTATTTGGCTGGTTATACTAGTTGTATCCATTATTTTCTTAATATTCTGTATAGTATTTACATTCAAATGTTAAATAAATTTGCATTTCTATCCTTCAATTGGCAATGACAGTATTATCCTTTTTATATAATACCACATTTGGTTTGCCACTAATTTATTTAGATTCTTTAAAATCTATGTTTATAAATAATACTGTTATATAATTTTTCTTTGTTGTAGTGTCACTGTATCATTATTGATACCGTGGTTATTCTGACCTCATAAAATAACTGGGAGTCTTTTTCTCAATGTCCATTTTCTAAAAGTATTTAGTTTCATCTGTCAGTGGAACAATATGGGACTTAAGTTTTCTTTGTGATAAAGTTCTAATGCCTTAATTATAAATTCAATTTCTTAAATTTTCTGTTTCTTACCGTATTAGTTGTAGGAATTTTTCAATTTTATCTAAAAATTTAAATATACATCATAAGCATTATTATTTATCATTTTAGTATCATTAGGATATGCAATAATGTTCCACTATTTGTGTGTGTATGTGTGTATTTTTAATTTTTTTAAAAAGTTTATTTATTTAGAGAGACAGAAAATGCACAAGCTGGGAAGGGACAGAGAGACAGGGAGAGAGAGAATCCCAAGCAGGCTCCATCCCACAAACCATGAGTTCTTGACCTGAGCCAAAATCAAGAGTTGGACACTTAGCCAAATGAGTCACCCGAGTGCACTGTGAGCATTTACTGCCTTTTATTAGCCTTGTCAGAGCTTGTCAGTGTTATTAGTCCTTTTAAAAAAGCTCTGGAATTTGTTGATCTCTTGGTTACATGTTTATTTCCTAAGTTGTTAATTTCTATGCTCAGCATTATTATTTTTTTCTATATTCTGAAATATTACCTTTTTAAAAATGTTTGCATTATTAGATCATTGATTTTGAATGATCTCAATTAGTCTAATTTCATAAGTTTTAATGTATGTTAATTTTATTATTCAGCTAAAAATATTTCATTACTTCCTTGACTGTAGGGACATTTCATGCTTTAATTTTTTTATTGATTTCCTGCTTAATTTTGAATAAAGTATACATTGAGAATAATTTTTGAAATTTATGGATACTTTTTGTAAAAGTTTCATACATGTTTGAAAAGAGTGTGTGTTCTGCAGTTCCTAAGTACTTTATGCTTTGTACATTAGCTCAGGTTTATTACTTATGTGGTGAAAATCTTCTCTAGCCACACTGTTTATTCTACTAGTTACAAATAAAGGGTGTTAAAATACCCATCACAATTGTGGATTTACCTAATTTTTCCATGTTTTCATTAAATCATTGTGTTACATATTTTAAAGCTACATTATAGGGCATATATGTGTAACTGTATACGGATATTTTTAGGTGAATTGAAACTTTATCATTATTAAGTTTTCCTCTTTGACTCTAGTAAAGCATTTTGTTTGCTTTAAAGTCTAGTTGGTCTGATATTAATGCAGCTACACCAAGTTTCATATTGGTAACTTTTTGCTTGTTTTTTAAAAAAAGCATTTTATTTTTTTAAGAATTTTTATTTAAACCTAAGTTAGTCAACATACACTGTAATAATGGTTTCAGGACTAGAATTTAGTGATTCATCACTTACATGTAATACCTACTTCTCATCCCAACAAGTACCCTCCTTAAAGCCTATTGCCCATTTAGCCCATCCCCTCACCCAACACCCCTCCAGCAACTCTCAGTTTATTCTCTATATTTAAGAGTCTCTTATGGTTTACCTCCCTCTCTGCCTTTATCTTATTTTTCCTTCCCTTCCCCTGTGTTCATCTGTTTTTTTTCTTAGATTCAACATATGAGTAAATGCATATGTTATTTATCTTTATCTGATTGACTTATTTTGCTTAGTGTAATACATTCTAGTTCCATCCACGTTGCTGCAAATGACAAGACTTCATTCTTTTTGATCAATATACTATTGTGGATATATATATATACACACACACACCACATCTTCTTTATCCATTAATCAGTTGATGGACATTTGGACTCTTTCCATAATTTGACTATTGTTGATAGTGATGCTATAAACACTGAGATACATATATCCCTTCAAATCAGCATTTTTGTATCCTTTGAATAAATACGTAACTAATAGCTGGGAATTGGGGTAGCTCTATTTTTAATTTTTTGAGGAACCTCCAACTACTTTCCAGGGTGACTACATCAGTTTGCATTCCTCCCAGCAGTTCAAAAGAGTTCCCCATTTCTCTGCATCCTCGCCAACATCTGCTGTTTCCTGACTTGTTCATTTTAGCCATTCTGGTAGCTGTGCACCATATCTCATTGTGGTTTTGACTTGTATTTCCCTGATGATGAGTGATGTTGAATATCTTTTCATGTATCTGTTAGCCATTTGTATATGTTCTTTGGAAAATGTCTTTTGCCCATTTCTTCATTGGATTACTTGTTGTTTGGGTGTTGAGACTAATAAGTCCTTTATAGATTTTGGATACTAACCCTTTATCTGATACGTCATTTGCAAATATCTTCTCCCATTCCATAGGGTGTCTCTTCTATTTGTTTGTTTGTTTCTTTTTGGAGCATTTCTTTCACTATGCAGAAGGTTTTTATCTTGATGAGGTCCCAATAGTTCATTTTTGTTTTTGTTTCCCTGGCCTTTGGAGACAGGTCTGGTAAGAAGTTGCTGCAGCCCAAATCAAAGAGGTTGTTACCTGTTTTCTTCTCTAGGATTTTTATTTTGTCCTGTTGTACATTTATGTCTTTCATCCATTTTGAATTTAATTCTGTGTATGGTGTAAGAAAGTGGTCCAGGTTCATTTTTCTGCATGTTGCTGTCCAGTTCTTCCAACACTATTTGCTGAAGAAACTATCTTTTTTTCCACTGGATAGTTTTTCCTTGATACATTTTTTTTCCTGTATTTTATTTTTATTTTTCAGAACCTCCTGAAACAGCATTTAAAAAATTTTTTTATCTGCCAATCTTTGCATTTTAAGTGAAATTAATCAATTTACATTTAACATAATTACTGAAACATGAGTATTTAAGTCTGTCATCTTACTGTTCTATTTGACTTATGTGTTCTATTCTTTTGTCTCCTCTCTCTTGAGTTTTTCTTGATTACTTATTATTGCCTTTCCTCCACCTATTTCTTGGAAGTTATATATATCTTTATTATTCTCTTAATGGTTACTCTGGAAAATAAAACAAATTTTGAATTATCAAATTCCAATATAATTTTTACTTTTTTATAGACAATTCAAAGATCTTTGAACAGTATAATTTTTATCTATTTCTTATTGGACTTTTATGTCACTGGTATCATGTATTTTAATTCTACACATACTGTAGAACACTGAAGTCACTGTTATTCTTTTTTTTTAAAAGATTTTTTGTAATGTTAAATTCTGAGAGGGAGAGAGAAAGAAAGAGAGAGAGAGAATGGGTGAGTGAGAGAGCATGAGCAGGAGAGGGACAGAGAGAGGGGGAGACACAGAATCTGAAGCTGAAGCAAGCTCCAGGCTCCGAGCTGTCAGTACACAGAGCCCAAAGCAGGGCTCAAACTCACAAACCATGAAATCGTGACCTGATCTAAAGTTGGAAACTTAACTAACTGAGCCAGCCAGGTGCCCCTATTGTTGTTCTTTTATAAGACCAATACTTACATACTAAAATTTTTTATAATTATTCATTTTTGCCCACATTTCTATCTTCCATCTTATTACAGATTGAATGTTTATGTCCCCTTAGGATTCATACTTTAAAGTCTTAATCTCAGATGTGATGATATTTGAAGTTGGGGCCTTTGGGTCGTACATAGAGTTAGATGAGGTCATGAGGGTGAAGCCCTCATGAGGAGATTAGTGTCCTAAGAGACACCAGAGAGCTCTTCCTCTCTCCATACACACTGAAAAAAGACCATGTGAACACATAGGGAGAAAGCACTGGATGTAAGCCAAGAAGAAAACTCTCACCAGAAACTCAATTGACCAGCACTTTGACCTTAGACTTCTTAAGGCTGCAGATTTGTGAAAAATAAATCTCTGCTCTTTCAGCCACCCTGTCTAAGGTATTTTGTTTTGGCAGCTCAAGCTGACTAATACATGTTTGGACTGATTTCCTGTCTGAAGTACATTTCTATTATTTCCTTAAATGTAAGTCTGTTAGTACCTAATTTTCTCAGCCTCTGTTTTTCTGTAAATGTCTCATTCATTCATCCTCATTCTTAGAAGGTATTTCTATTTTAAAAGTTTTGGTTAGGGGCGCCTGGGTGGCTCAGTCGGTTGGGCGTCCGACTTCGGCTCAGGTCGTGATCTTGCTATTCGTGGGCTCGAGCCCCGTGTCGGGCTCTGTGCTGACAGCTCAGAGCCTGGAGCCTACTTCAGATTCTGTGTCTTCCTCTCTGACCCTCCCCTGCTCACACTGTCTCCCCTCTCTCTCAGAAATAAATTAAAAAAAAAAAAAGAAAAAAAAGTTTTGGTTAGCAGCCATTATCCTTCAGATATTTATAATTGATATACCTCTTTTCTACTTCCTTTTCTTTTTTTTCCTATTGCTAAATCAGTTCTTAGTCTGATTGCTGCTTCTATAAAACCATGTCTTTTTTTTCTTCTGGCTGTTTTAAAATTTTATCTTTGTTTTTGTTTTGAAACAAAACAATTTACTATGATTCACCCAGGTGAGAATTTATTTTTATTTCTTGGAGATCATAGGGTTTCTTGAATGAATTACTTGATGTCTTTCATCAATTTGAGAACATTCTTGGCCGTTATCTCTTGTTTCCCATAATACAGTATAAACTTCATGAGAGCAAGATCTATGCCTGCTCTTTTGGTCACGCATATCATAGGACCAAAAGTGTTTCATATGTGTGTTGATTTATCAAAAATCCTTCTGGGAAGACATCTCCATACATTCTTCCTTAATTCTTTCTATTCTAATCTAAATATATCTCCTCTGTGCCTATCAGTATCATGACCTTAAATACATTATACTTCTTACACGGAAATGATAGTGTTTCTCAATCAAGGCACACATCTGTGGGCATATTCAGTTATACCTTGTGGATAAAAAAAATCTATGAAATAAATGTGGCTCAACTTACAGAAGTATTTGGGTGGATATAGTTTTTTAAAGAGTAAAGCAATCACCTACATTATTGGAAACATTTTCTATAAATAACACATGTGAATTGAAATCAGGATGATGCTAAGGAGCCTCTGTCAGCAACAGAGAACTTCTATGGAGGGAGTGACCGTGCATAGTCTTGTACATCTTACATGTTTTACCTATTGACTCTGAATTGGATTTTCTTTTGAAAAGAAGACTTAGAATGCAAACTATCCATTACTTTTAAAATTAAGGGACACTTGAGGGCCCAGTTGGTTAAGCATCCAACTCTTGATTTTGGTTCAGATCATGATTTTGTGGATTCATAAGAATGAGCCCCACATAGGGACTTGAAAAGACAAGACAGAGCCTACTTGGGATTCTCGCTCTCTCTCTCTGCCCTCCCCTACTTGTTCACACACACACACACTCTCTCTCTCTCAAAACAAATAAATAAAGAATTTTTAAATAGTATAAATATCAAAGCATTCAGGCCATGTTCCCAGATCGTCATTCTTTCTTCATTAGAGATATTTCAGAAATACTGTATATTCTCTAATCCAGAGTTTATTTGCAAATCTCTGCAAGACATGAGGTATTGGGATGGCATAACTTTTTCTGTTAATCATTTTTACATGCCCAGAGCCTAATACAGTTTTAAAACAAAGGGTAGAGAATGAATGGATGCATGAATGATACTGTATATTCCAGTCACTTCATGTCTCTCAGAATAACTTCTTTAGGAAAAACGAGTTAGTAGTTAGCAATGACAAACCCTGGAAAAGTCTCAAGAAAACTCATTAAAAATTACTCAATAAAAGGATATAAAACCTTTACTGATAAAAGGTAAGCACATATGACCCAATCTGCTTCAGCAATATTGGTAAAGCTAAACTGGAATAACTGACATTCTATATAATCATGTGAGTTAATATATTCACTCTAACACATTTTGCATCTATTTGTTTATCTCTGTATAAACATCAGTGAAAGATCTACTGTTTGCTAGCTGCTTAACTTTTGTGAGTGTAGCATAATTATAAGTGAGTTGATAAGTAATGAAAACATTAAGTGTGTGTAAAGATTATGACTTCAGTGCCTACTAGGCCAATTAAATTTGATGTTTGATACTCCATCTCAAGGTAAATAATGATATGTTTTCCCTTGTGCCTATGTAAATAGCTGATTGATAACAATAGAGAAGTGGTTATGAAGGCCAATTCTACTCATTAGATATATGACGAAGCAACTCATTTTACAGTTCAGGTGATTGGTAGTAAACAGTGTGATAAATCAATGTTGGCCCCTAATGAGTACAACATAGTAAAGAGTTGTATGTTTTTGTTTTTGTTTTTTTAATTTATTGAACTGTGTAGGAACAAGAAACCAATGTCATGGAGCATTAGTATTTGTAAGCTGTGACTTGATTGCCAATGCATTTGCCTGAAACCAACAAATAAATAACAACATGAAGTATAGCAAAACTTATCAGAAAGTGAAAGTATGAGGCCCAGGACATTACACACCATATAGATTCAGTGAATATATGTTAACTTTAAATTGTTTTTATTTCTTCTCATTTTTTTATTCTTAACTTTCCTTGTAGTAACAAATAGTGTGACAGATGAATAGCCTCTTTAAAACAAATTTTGTCAAACATTTTAAAGTTTAAGTTCTGCTATTATTTTTACATTTGACTCCAGAGTGGCAAAGTGACAATCATTAGCAGATATGAGAATGAAGCAGTTGAATAATGACAAACCTCTCTGAAAGATAAAAGCAAAACAAAGAGAAATTTTTAAAACAGATGTAAAAGAGATGTATTTTCATAGAAGCAACAGCTAGACCACAGAACCTCTGAATTGTATCTGAACTTTTTAATAGGAAGACCAGAAATCTAAGGGAATGAGCAAAGTAGATTTCAAAAATTATTCTTGGAAAGATTTTATATTTTGTAAAATGCATAGAACTAGTTATGACAAGAATATCAAGATTGTGTTGGATGGTCTTAAACTTATTTGATAATTTTTTGTATTGATTTTTTAATTTTTAATTACACCAAATTGACTGAGGGCTGGGAGATAACATAAACTAGTTGGTAATTTAAAAGTCTCAATAAGGCCCTACACTTTGGTAAAAAATAAAAAGAGCTGGCTTGGATTCTGAAGAATAAGATAAAATTCCACACATTGAAATGATGAGATTGTACCTAAATTATATATTATGAACACGAATTCCAATTTCAGAAGGTTGACAGAAGTGTTTATGGGGGTTTGGACACCTACCACCTTTGTTTCAGAGCCAGAAGCTTTGTTAGGGTAAAGAATAGGAGACAAATTTGGAAGATGTCTGATGGGTCATATTAAATCATCCTGCTCCTTGAAACAAAATTTGGCCCACCACTGTAAAGAAAACCAAATTGTTTAAAATTACATTGCACTGGTTATTTTTTACAGCCAACCTTTTTTGAATCATCCTCTCCATATTTTTATAATGACTTTATTAAACTCAGGTTTCTAAAGTTACAAGGTGAAAATTATCATTTAAAAGATAAATTAGTAATTCTGGAAAATGTTTTACTATCAAAAGACAATATTTACAATAACTGCAAATCTTCTTTGCTTGCCACAATTAACCATCTGGCAAATGGGATATAATTAGGTCATCATTTGGCAATGTGATTTCAATAGACAGACAGAATACTAATAACACAATGAGCCAAGTTCCATAATCTAATCTAATTCATTATCATTTCTCCAGCACTTCATTTTTGTTTTAAATGACTCTATTTGTTAATCATTCAACATCTCTTTGCCGAAGATAAATAATACAGCACATTCCCAATTGATAGACATGAAAACTGAAAATAAACAGAATAATTTATCCTTGGTCATACTGCCAATTTTTAAAAAGGGTGCATTATTAATTCAGCCTCTGATACCTTCTGATACAATTCACTCAACAAATATTTACTAAGTTACCTACCATTTGTCAGCACTGTATTGGTCACTACAAAATCAAAGACCACATAGGCCCTGGCATAACTGAGCTTAAGGAAACAAGTAAGAAAAAAGTATACATGCAAATTTTAAACTAAAGTGATAACACACAGTTCAGAATGACCAAATTTTCTGGAGATTAGGAGTAATCAGGAAATTCTTCATGAAATGGGTAATGATCATGTGTTTCAATAAGTTTCACAGGTGAAGAGATGGCTATGAGAGTTGAAGAAAGTTGAAGCCTAGAATGATCTTGTTCTCTCTCTTCTCTCTTAATTATTCTCTTCTCTCTCTTCTTTCCTGTTTCTTCTCCTCTCTCTCTCTCTCTCTCTCTCTCTTCTCTTGCTTTTTCTTTCTTATTTAACTGACAGTATAGGTGGTAGCCTCAAACAGTTTGGGTAACTAATGAGGAGTAGCAGCAGACTGAGGAGATAAAGTAATGAATTCAATTTCTATAAAACTGATGTCATGGCTTGATGTATAAAATCTAAGAATTTTTGTTCTACTTCTGGGGCTATTTGTTGAAGACACGATTAATATAGTTGAAATGACGGGAATAAAAAAGTGTGGCCAATAAGAATTTACTGAGAAGGCAAGCAGCGGTGGTGGCGCAAGCGGTGGCGCAAGCGGCGCTGCCCTGAATCTGCTAAGTTCCCAGACCTCAGAACCCAGGTTGTATCGCTGCTTGACCCCGGGGGATCTGAGACTGCAACACTTCCCCCAACCCCCACTCAACCCCCAGCAGCAGGGAAGCAGCGATCTGCCTGACTGTTTTGTGTGGTATAAACAAAGCCCGTGGACTGGGACCTGGAAACCAGGTGGGGCGTGGGGCATAGAACTCAGCCCACCTTTGCTATGTCCTCAGCACAGGGATATTGGACCCAAAGGAGTGATTTGCAATGCTTGATTGTAAAGGGACCGGGGCAATGCCATTTTTCTCCCCACAACCACCAAGGTGGGACCTTAGGGAGCAGCCAGCTGGACACAGTGGAGGCTAGACTTGCCTACAACAAACCACGCCCATCTCCTCCAGAGAAGTGTTTTGTTCTTCTTGTTGTTGTTGTTTTTACCTTAGCCTGGGTTTGCGTGTTTATTGGTTTTGTCTGTGCATTTGTGTACCTTTGTTCCCTGTGTGGCTGTCTGTTTTCTTTTTCCAGGGCTACCTCAAGAAACAAGCCAAAGTACACATGGTGGAGAGTCCCAAATACCGCTACAAGTAGGGAAACAAAATAACCAAACTCTGAACAAGAGAAACTAAGAGTCACTATTCAAACACCACTTCTTGAACAGACAGGCCCTGAACAGTCAAAGAGCCCTCTTTAATACAGCAGAGCTCCCAGGGGCAGAGTGTACAACAAGCTTTTAAAATTAACAAGAGATAGAAAGCTAGCCAAAATGATGAAATGGAAGAACTCTCCTCCAAAGAAATTCCAGGAAGAAATGACAGCTAAAGAACTGCTCAAAACAGATATAAGCAACATAACTGAAAATGAATTTAGAAAAATAGTCATAAAATTAATCGCTGGGCTTGAAAAAAGCATGGAAGACATCAGAGAAACTATTGCTACAAACACTATGGTGCTCAAAAATAGTTACGATGAATTTAAAAATGCAATAAATGAGATACATAATAAAATGGAGGCGTCCAATGCACGGATTGAAGAGGCAGAAAGGAGAATAAGTGATTTAGAAGACACCATTATAGAAAAAGAGGAAGCTGAGAAAAAGAAATAACTGATCCAGGAACATGAAAGAAGAGTTCAAGAGCTCAGCAATACAATCAAATGGAACAATATCCATATCATACGAATCCCAAAAGAGGAAGAGAAAGGGAAAGGTGCTGAAGGAGTCCTTGAACAAATTATAGCAGAGAACTTCCCCAACCTGGGGAGGGAAGTAGATGTTGAAATTCGAGAGGCACAGAGAACTCCCCTCAGACATAACTTGAATCTATCTTCTGCGTGACATATCATAGTGAAATTGGCAAAATATAAGGACAAAGAGAGAATTCTGAAAGCAGCTAGGTAGAAAAGGGCCCTAGCATACAAAGAAAAACCTATCAAAGTGGTGAAAGACCTATCTACTGAAACGTGGCAGGCCAGAAAAGAATGGCAGGAGATCTTCAATGTGATGAACAGATAAAATATGCAGCCAAGAATCCTCTATCCAGCAAGCCTGTCATTCAGAATAGAAGGAAAAATAAAAGTCTTTCCAAATAAATGAAAATTGAAAGAATTTGTCACACTAAACCAGCCCTACAAGAAATCCTGAGGGGGACTCTCTGAGGGAAATGTTGCAAGGAACAGAAGATACTAGAGACACCACCACAAGCGTGAATCCCACAAATGACACAATGACTCTAAACCCACATATTTCAATAATAACACTGAATATAAATGGACTGAATGCTCCAATCAAAAGACACAGGGTAGCAGATGGATAAAAAACAAAATCCATCTATATGCTGTCTACAAGAAACGCATTTTAGACTGGAGGACACTTTCAGATTGAAAGTAAGGGGATGGAGAAATATCTATCATGCTACTGGAAGTCAAAGGAAAGCTGGAGTAGCTATACTTATATCAGACAAACGGGACTTTAAATTAAAGACAGTAACAAAGAATGAAGAAGCACATTATATAATAATTACAGGGTCTATCCATCAGGAAGAAATAACAATTATAAATGTCTATGCACCGAATATGGGAGCACCTAAATATTTAAAACAATTAATCACAAACAGAAACAATCTTATAGATAAGAATGTGCTAACAGCAAGGGACTTTAATACTCCCCTTACAGCAAAGGATAGATCAACTAGACAGAAAATCACTAAGGAAACGATGGACTTGAATGACACATTGGACCAGATGGATCTGACAGATATATTTAGCTCTACATCCTGAGGTGATGGAATTCACTTTCTTCTCAAGTGACCATGGTACATTTTCAAAGATAGATCACATACTGGATCATAAAGGAGCCCTCAACAAATATCAAAGAATTGAGATGATACCATGCACACTTTCAGATCACAATGCTATGAAACTTGAAATCAACCACAGGAAGAAGTCTGGAAAACCCCCAAAAACATGGAGTTTAAGAACACTCTACTAAAGAATGAATGGGCCAATCAGGCAATTAGAGAAGAAATTTTAAAAAATATGGAAACAAATGAAAATGAAAATACAACAATCCAAACTCTGTGGGATGCAGCAAAGGCAGTCCTACAAGGAAAGTACATTGCACTCCAGGCCTATTTCAAGAAATTAGAAAAAGTGCAAGTGCAAAATCTAACAGCTCACCTAAAGGAACTAGGAGAGCAACAAGAGCACCCCAAACCCAGTAGAAGACAAATAATTAAAAACAGAGCAGAAATAAACAATATAGAAACCAAAGAAACAGTTGAACGGATCAATGAAACCAAGAGTTGTTTTTTTGAAAAAATAAAGAAAATTGACATATCTCTAGCCAGGCTTCTCAAAAAGAAAAGAGAAAGCACTCAAATAGACAATATCATGAATGAAAATGGACTGATTACAACCAACCCCTCAGAAATACAAGAAATGATCAGGGAATACTATGAAAAATTATATGCCAACAAATTGGGCAACTTAGAAGAAATGGACAAATTCCTAATCACACACTCACTACCTAAATTCACATGGGAAGAGATAGAAAATCTGAACAGACCCATAACTAGTGAAGAAATCAAATCGTTTATCAAAAATATCCCAATAAATAAGAGCCCTGGGCTCTTCCCGGGGGAATTCTACCAGACATTTAAAACAGAATTAATACCCATTCTTCTCAAGCTATTCCAAAACATAGACATCGAAGGAAAACTTCTAGACTCATTTTATGAAGCCGGCATCACTTTGATTCCCAAGCCAGACAGAGATCCAGCAAAAAAAGAGAAAAGGCCAATATCCCTGATGAGTACAGATGCAAAAATCCTCAACAAGATCCTTGCAAATCGAATCCAACAGCACATAAAAAGAATTATTCACCAAGATAAAGTGAGATTCATTTCTGGGTTATAGGGCTGGTTCAATATTCACAAATCAATCAATGTGATACATCACATCAACAGAAGAAAAGATAAAAACCATATGATCCTGTCAATAGATGCAGAAAAAGCATTTGACAAAATACAGTACCCCTTCTTAATAAAGACTCTCGAGAAAGTCGGGATAGAAGGAACCTACTTAAACATCATCAAAGCCATCTATGAGAAGCCTTCAGCTAACATCATCCTCAACAGGGAAAAACTGAGAGCTTTCCCCCTGAGATCAGGAACACGACAGGGATGTCCACTCTCACCACTGTTGTTTAACATAGTGCTGGAAGTCTAGCATCAGCCATCAGATAACAAAAGGAAATAAAAGGCATCAGAACTGGCAAAGAAGAAGTCAAATTTCACTTTTCGCAGATGACATGATACTCTACATCGAAAACCCGACAGACTCCACCAGAAGCCTACTAGAGCTGATCCATGAATTCAGCAAAGTTGCATGATACAACATCAACGTACAGAAATCTGTTGCATTTTTATACACCAACAATGAAGCAACAGAAACAGAAATCAAAAAACTGATCTCATTCACAATTGCATAAAAAAACATAAAATACCTAGGAAAACACCTAACTAAAAGCTATAAGAGATCTGTATGATGAAAACTATAGAACACTTATGAAGGAAATTGAAGAAGACACAACGAAATGGAAAAACATTCCATGCTCATGGGTCGGGAGAATAAATATTGGTAAAATGTCATTACTACCCAAAGCAATCAACACATTCAATGCAATCCCAATCAAAATTGCACCAGTATTCTTCTCAAAACTAGAACAAACTGTCCTAAAATTTGTATGGAATCACAAATGATCCCGAATAGCCAAAGTAATATTGAAGAAGAAAACCAAAATGGGAAGCATCACCATCCCAGACATTAGCCTCTACTACAGAGCTGTCATCATCAAGACAGTATGGTATTGGCACAAAAAGAGACACATAGATCAATGGAATAAAATAGAGAACTCAGATTTGGACCAAAAATGTATAGCCAACTAATCTTTGACAAAGCAGGAAAGAGTATCCAATGGAAAAAACAACCTCTTTAACAGATGGTGCTGGGATTACTGGACAGCAACATGCAGAAGAATGAAACTAGATCATTTTCTCACACCATACACAAAAATAAACTCAAAATGCATAAAGGACCTGAATGTGAGACAGGAAACCATCAAAACCCTAGAGGAGAAAGCAGTTAACAACCTCTTTGACCTCCACTGCAGCAATTTCTTACTTGACACATCCCCAAAGGCAAGGGAATCAAGAGCAAAAATAAACTGTTGGGACCTCATGAAGATGAAAAGCTTCTGCACGGCAAAGAAAACAATCTATAAAACTAATAGACAACTGATAGAATGGGAAAAGATAGTTGCAAATGAGATATCAGATAAAAGAGCTAGTATCCAAAATTTATAAGGAACTCACCAAACTCCACACCCGAAAAACAAATAATCCAGTGAAGAAATGGGCAGAAGATATGAACAGACACTTCTCCAAAGAGGACATCCAGATGGCCAACAGACACATGAAACAATGGTCAGCGTCCCTCCTCATCAGGGAAGTACAAATCAAAACCACACTGAGATAACACCTCACGCCAATCAGAGTGGCTACAATGAGCAAATCAGAGGACTCTAGATGCTGGTGAGGATGTGGAGAAATGGGCACCCTTCTACACTGTTGGTGGGAATGTAAATTGGTGCAGCCCCTCTGGAAACCAGTATGGAGATTCCTCAAAAAATTAACAATAGAATTCCCCTATGATCCAGCAATAGCAATGCTAGGAATTTACCCAAGGGATACAGTATTGCTGATTCATAGGTGCACTTGTACCCCAATGTTCATAGCTGCTCTCTCAACAATAGCTAAAACATGGAAAGAGCCTAAGTGTCCATCAACGGACGATTGGATCAAGAAGATGTGGTTTATCTATACAATGGAATACTACATGGCAATGAGAAAGAATGAAATCTGGCCATGTGTAGCAACATGGATGGACCTTGAGGGTGTTATGCTGAACAAAGTAAGTCAGGCAGAGAAGGACAGATACCATATGTTTGCACGTATAGTTGGATTAGGAGGAAATTTACAGAGAACCATGGGGATAACAAGGGCAAAAATAGTGGGGGAGATGAAAGAAGACAAACCATGAGAGACTCTCAAATACTGCGAACACACTGAGGGCTGATGGGGGTAGGGGTGAGGGGAAGGGGGGTGACTGACATAGAGGAGGGCACTTGTTGGGATGAGCACTGGGTGTTATACGGAAACCAACTTGACAATAAACTATTAAAAAAACAAAAAATAAAAGCAACAACAACAAAAAAGAATTTACTGAGAAAAAAGAGACAAAGACTGAGAATAGAGTTCTGGGATGACTTTTATATTTAAGCGATGAGTAGAGAAGTTACCTAAATATGTTAAGTAGGAACTGTCAGGAATAAAAAGAGAAGCTGAATATAATGTCATAGAAACAACAAACAAAAAAATCAGAAGGGTGAACCAGTCTCCTTTTTTCTTTCTGTGTTGATGCTGCATAACATAACCTACAATATGTTATTGCTTATAACAAAACTTTGGGTTCTCTTGCATATCGATCTATGGGTCAGCACCAGTAGTTGTGTTTCATGTTTTCACTTGGTTTCAGCTAGAAGTTCAATTCAGGGTCCCCTCATGCGACCTAAGTATATGACATGATCAGCAAATGACAGTCATTTTGCTGATCAGACCATCATTAAGTGAGCATGTTCTTCTCACAGCATTAGGAAAAAGCATGAGAAGCCAAGCATATTTGAAGTCCTTGATCATTCTCACATCTGCTATCATTCTATTGTCCAAAGCAAGACATATATCAAAGTATCAGAGATACATACTCCACTCACTCTGGTCATAGAGGTTTCAAAGTCATCTAGAAAAGGGCATCATGAATTTATAATTCTATGACATGAACCAAGTAAAGAATTGAAAACTATAATCTAACCCAGTCTAGTCTATGACTGAAGATCATGATCAATTGTCAGAGACCAAATAGGAAAAGAGCTAGCTGGAGAAAAGCTTACTGTAGTATGTACTTATGGAGTCACTTCCAAGGACACAGATGAGAAGAAAATGAGAATATTCTATAGAACTGATTCTTTATTTTGAAGAGTAGTAGATATGTCTGGTGAGGTTTTTTTGAAATATCTGTGCAAGAAACCAGATCAATCAAATAAAAATTTCTGAGGCAAATAAAAATTTCTGAGGCATTTTACTTTTTTAAAAATAGTTTCTAGGTGATTCTAATACACAGAGGTTTATAGTACATGTTCTCTACTTTGCAAGGGAAATTAAAGAAAAATATAAATAAACCTAATGTCACTTTACAATATAGTTCCAATTTTATGTATATGAATGTGTATGTGGCATAGGATGTGTGTATGTGTACTTGCACAAAAAGGTAGGAAGGACATAAGTATCATGGTCATTTCTCAACTTACAGATTGTAAATCCTTTTTATTTTACTCTTTGTATTTTTTATCTTTATTTAAGTTCAAGTTAGTTAACATACAGTGTAGTGTTGGTTTCCAATTCCTTGTATTTTTTTGTATTTTCTAAATTTTCTTCAGTGAAATGTACTAGTAAAATCTGAGACAATGAATACACGTTGATAAACAGAAATTCAGACTGAAGTAGATGCCCAATGTAGAAACTGCAGCATATTAGGGATTCAGGAAAACAGAGAATGATCTTCTAGAAAGAAGGTGAAAATGGTGTGTTTTGGAAACCCAAAGGAAAAGAAAAAGAGCCAACTACTTTTGATATGTGGTCAGCATGTTGTAAAAAAAAAAAAAAAAAAAAAGACCATAAGGAGGGCTAAAATGTAGTGATATACCTTCTTTTGAATATAAAGAATTTCAAGATCTCAACCCAGAACTCTGTCATAAGGGTCTGACTATACTCTGAAATATCAGGTGAAAATAAGATTGAGAATAAGTTAGTGACAGTTCAGTGTCCAAGACGCATTTATCTCCTCTGCCTTTCATGAAACTTGATATGTTAAAATTGATCTTTTCATACTATGAAATGGGATAATTTTTCATCTCAGTTTGATCTTATCAAACTTACCTTCCTGTACCTCTCCACTTGATGACAAAAATAAAACATACCACTCCAAAAGAAAAAATAATGAAGAAAACTGGAATAAAAAGGAGATGAGAGAAAAGTAGCAATTGCCAAAAGTTTAGATATATAAATATGCAAATGTAATACATCCCAGGCTTTAACTCAGTTGATTTGTTGAGCCTTCACAAAAGATATGGGCAAATTTATGGCCCATTTTCTCCCGGCTTTCTAAAAAATTATTTCGTTTCTGAGCACTGAAAGGGGAAGACTGCCTGCACTTTTGTAAATAAATGTTCCTGTGGTTTGTGAGATCTAGGCACATATGTTTCAAGCATAAATGTTTTC
This sequence comes from Hyaena hyaena, assembly GCF_003009895.1. Lineage (NCBI taxonomy): Eukaryota > Metazoa > Chordata > Mammalia > Carnivora > Hyaenidae > Hyaena > Hyaena hyaena. The sequence continues at coordinate 68,606 of NW_024081499.1, read as the reverse complement.
TACTGGGAACTCTATAGAAAACCTATTATCGAGAATTAGATGATTTCATGCCTCATAAGTTTAATACTAACTGGCAGAAGTCAAAAGGAATTAACTTTTTTGCAACTATGTCACAACTCCAAACATTGTGCCAAAGATCCTGGTTTTTCAAAGTTGACTGGATGGGAGAGTCCATTTATAGTTAATATTTGTACTGAATCCCCAACTAATCACGACGATTGCTTTTATTATTGCTGTTGCTGTTCTTTTTATTATTAAAGGTGAACCAAACACCCCCCCTTTGACTACAAAAGATAATCCACACTTCCAAAATTACTCTCGTGGCCTTACATAAAATTAGCGTTGCAACAATAACTTTTTAAACCCTATCCTATACTACTCGTATATGAATATTAAGTTTACTGAAGAAAATACAAAGGTTGTGACTATAAAGCCATGATCACAAAATACTTTAAATAAGTAATATTTTCTTTCATTAAAAAACTCTGAATATTTACAGTCTAATTAAGCAAACTTCAGTAGATGGCCTAAGCATGGTAAAGACAGAAATGAAGTATTGCGTTCCCAACACTACATCCCAACTATTTAATTGTAATCTGCATCTTTCCTTTAACCAGAGGCAACGTTCAGGGAGCAGAGCCACCCAAATTTCCCTTTGACACCACAAATGACTGTTGCTTAGTAGAGGAACAACTCTTCCCTTACACAAAACTCCTCAACCTGAAGACAACAAAACACTTCCATACCCAAAATGAGCTTTAAGTTCTGCCCTAGGATGCCTTCAACCACTATTCACCTGAAGCAGGGAGAGCCACAGCAAATGCACTCAGCATGCTGTAATCCAGCATGGGTCCTGCAGGAGGAGAAATAACCCCTTTCCCAGTTAAAAACTGGAAAAGAGGCCAAGTTCTTGTTACATTACAACAGTGAAAGCAATAGTATAAGGTAGCACCACTCTCCAAAAAGAGGAGAGAAATGTTACCAGAAACATAGGAACTAGGTTCATTCTCACTTGTAAGAAACTATAAACTTAAAAGCTGTTCTTTTTAGCACAGGGGTGTCCATGTACCATTATTTTAGATTAGGACCACCTACTGAGGCAGGCTATATTTGCCTAAGGTACAAGTTAGATTTTATCTATAAAAAGAACAAACACAATAAGGGTAGGTAACCAGATTCAGGAAAAAAAAAATAGTGTCTATGAGCTTTGTTAAGTATGAAGAAAAACCGAAAATTCCAAGCATCCAAACATTAGTTCAAACAGCAGAAATGCTTCTCCCCTCACGGTGCCCATGGGAACTGCTTTTGCTTATTAACCACCCTGGAAAAGATCAATTGCAACCTGTCACCTTGATAGAAAAAATAACTGTTCATTTTACTAAAGCAAGTTTCTCCTTTTTAAAAAAATTCTGAATAGAAATACCACAAACCAGCATGGCATTTGAAATACTGTATTTATTTTTAGTACACTGACTTTGAGAATAGCTATTTAATGATATCTAATGAATTGTAATCATTACTATAGATATAATCTTATAAAATAGCATCTGTTTTGGGCTCCAGAATAGAAGGAAATGTTTTTACACAGATTTTTTTTTTCTTATAATAGAAATGTTATTTACCTCTTCCTAATAGAGTGAGCTGTCCTTATGGAATGATATTTAAAAGTACTGCTGGATTTTTATTTGCTCTATCTTGGCTGTGAATATCTCTTGATGCCCCCCCCCTCTCTTTTTTCTTAGATGTCATAAAAGGACAAACTCAAATATTCAGTGTTTTCATATGAAATGTCACGCATCACATGACTCTACCCATCCATTTACTATAAATCATTATTAAGAGAGGTCTAACAAGAAAACCTTGGGAATAGTTCATATGTGACATTAAGTCTAAAAGAAACCCAATATGCAGCCTGCATAAAGTCAGAGACACTACTTACACTAAGCATAATTTACAATAAGTCATTCATTTTTCTTTCTCTACATCTGTGCTTAGATTCTCAAGTAAGCTAGAACATTTACTTAAAAAATCTACTCCTTTTAATTTCCATGGTGAAGACCAATTGACAGCTCTCTAGGAGGCAATAGATCACATTTGGAAAGACCAATTTGATGCTAGCCATTTGATCTCTGAGAGGCATATATTCCAGAAGGAGATTTAATTATACATCTGACTCCCACTCACCCATTTGGCAGAGTTTTATTTGATGTTTATTAAATATAAGACTTGAAAACATGATATATAGTTTTATCTTTCATTCTTTTTTATCCAACAAGAAAGTAGTTTGGAAACTGAAATTCAAGTTCTTGTAGATATAATTTCTTGTTCATTCTTGATTTGGAATGGATAATTTCATTCCAAAAGAGAAAACAGATTTTTCTTCTGAGACTTCAGATTAGGTAACTTTTCTAGGACTCCTCTCTACCCCACTTTAGCCCTCAGGTCATTGAGGGACAAGAGGCTCTGACATTACTAAGAACCTTCCCAACATTCTCCATTTAATGCACAACTTAATATTCTCTTGGGAAGTGGTAATTTTAGGTGTAAGGATATATGGAAATGAGATCTATAGTGCATGGACCCCAGCTCTTTCTGACACTCAGAGTTGAATTATTCATTCAATAATCATTTTAATATGTCAAAGTGGTTGAGAATATCCTAAAACCTTATAAAAGATTTGAAATCTGCTGCTTATTTTGTTGCTGTGTGTGTGCGTGTGTGTTTGTGTGTGTGTGTGTGTGTGTGTGAGAGAGAGAGAGAGAGAGAGAGAGAGAGAGAGAGAGAGATTGGGCAAATCACTCACATTTTTTTTGGCCTCAGATGTCTTAGCTTTAAAATGGATATAATATTAACTTCTTTCTAAGTTTATTGTGAAAATCATATGAATTAATACACATGAAGTACTGGGTTGGCCCAGTGCCAGACACACAGTAAGAAGAGGATAAGTATTCAGTCCACAAATGATCCAGATGCTATATTTCTCCCTGGGAATCTAACAGTGAACAAGTTGGTGTTTCAAAAGTTTCATAATCTGAGGCGCCTAGGTGCCTCAGTTGGTCAAGCATCTGACTCGATTTTGGCTCAGGTCATGATCTCACAGTTTCATGAGTTCAAGCCCCACATTGTGCTCTCTGCACCTCCTACACTCCTGCTGTCTCTGTCTCTCTAAAAATAAATAAGTAAACTTAAAAAAAAGTTCCTAGTTTGGTGTGATACAAGCAAGAAAACATACCATTAAGGAGTGTGAAAAGTGATGGAGAATAAGCAAGTTTCTGTGGGAACACAGACAAGAGAAAAAACTCCAGTCTAGAAAAGAGGAAGAAGAAGGTGACATATGATATCTAAATACAGGCATGAAATGTGGGGAAGATTTAGTTAGGCTATTTAAATGAAGAGTATTGTTAAAAAATAATAGAGAGAAAAAGGACTCCTACAATCCAATGTGTCCCAAGGATCCTTCTTGATTCATAAGTCCTTGATAAACTAAGGCCTAGGCATTAGCAGGTTTCCTTGTATACCTTATCTCTTCAAGAACAGAGGGCAGACATTGCCCTCCCTTCTGAACCAAACACAAGAATTCCTTGGAAACCATACAGGTTAGAGCTTTGTGCTTCCTTCTGAGTCTCACCAAATTTCCTGTCACCTTTAAAGAGTGTCAGATGAAAAGAATAGCTCTTTATTATCCTTGTAGAATACAATAAGAAAATAAAACAAATTTGCTAACAATACTCTAAGGTTACAGCTATAAAAAAATAACTTTAAACGTTCATAGTATCCTAAGTATAACTTATTACCATGAATTTCTTATGGTACTCACTGTCCTGTTAAGAGGCTGTACATTTAATCTGCTCCTTCACTTCTTGATTCCAATAAGCCCAATTCATCATTTAGGTAAAGTTTTGGATGGTTTTGGAATGTATTAACTTTGTGGTCATGTCTAAATGTGCTTGGTCTCTCTCTTCCTTCCATCAATGATAAACCCTTTATTATTAACTATTTATTCTTGATTCAAGTTTTATATTAGCTTAGACAATATTGAATAAATTCATCTCTTATTTTATGAAATACATCTATTTTCTTAAAAGTCATGTGGATCTAGTCTGGTAGTACTTTTTCTTCTAGAAATCATTATTCAGACACTAGAAGTTTAGCCTTCAACCATCACCTTACTTCTAAAAAATATACATTTATGGAAAACAACCCCTCACCTTTCATCCTTTCCACACTCACATACACATATACATACACTAGAATATAACATTAAAGTTAAAATTATTTTTTCATTAAAATATTGCTTTGTGTGATTTAAGTGCATTTTAAATTTTTACATAGACTTTATAATCATAGATCATATTCACACAAATCAAAATTAAATTACATGCCAAATTTTCTCAGGACAGTCCTGGAAAAGTTGTAATGAGAACAGACCCATGAACCTCTCCTAGATATGTTCTATAGCCATTCATACTTCCAGTTATAAAGAGTCTTAGAGGGGCACCTTGCTCAGTCGGTTAAATGTCCAACTCTTGGTTTTGGCTCAGGTCATGGAATTTGAGCCCCACCTTGGGCTTTGCACTAACAGCATGGAGCCTGCTTGGGATTCTCTTTCTCCTCTCTCTCTGTCCCTCCTCTGCTTGTGTTCAATCCCCCTCTCAAAAATAAAATAAACATTAAAAGAAAAGAAAGAGTGTTTAAATGTTTTTCACTATTGACTTCCACAGAAACTTATTTTTTTCAAATCCCTCCACTCTGAACTTCCTAGTTAATAAAACTAATAATATTTAGTAATGTTAATGCCTTCGTAACGGTACAGTTTCCTTCACCCTGAAGAATCACAGGCTCCTCTCTAAATCAACGATGAGTTTATCTCAACATAGAATGCCTATAAGTAATTCTCCAGTCTACCTTGAATCAAAACCACTAAGAATAAAACCTCACTAAGAACCTCAAGAGTAATCTTATTTAGGCTCTGATCTCTGGTTTATATACAGCCCATTTGTTTATTTGATCATCAAACATTTATAGAGGTTCTGGGAATACATCTGCGAGGAAACAAATACCCCCTGCTTCTTAATCTTTATGTTTTAGTGGAAGAAAACTATTATAATAAATAGTGCAAATTGGTAAACTATGTAGTATGTTATATAGGAGGAGGAATAAGAAGTGCTGAGGAAGCTGCCTCAATGCAGAAGTAACATTTTTTTTCTTTTTTAAAAATATTTCTTTATTTTTGAAGGAGAGAGAATCAGAGGATGAGTGGGGGAGGGGCAGAGAGAGGGAGACACAGAATCAGAAGAAGGCTCCAGCCTCTGAGCTGTCAGCACAGAGCCCGATGTGGGGCTCCAACTCACAATCCGTGAGATCATGACCTGAGCTGACGATGGACGCCCAACTGACTGAGCCACCCAGGTGCCCCCAGAGGTAACATTTCAGTAAAGAGTTGAAGGAGGAAAAAAATGGAGAACCATATGGGTACCTGGTAGAAGAGCTTTCCAGGAAGGAGAACAACAAATGCAAAGAATAAAGAGGGGTAAAGGAGACTGAGATGAGAATTAGATAAGTAATGAGGATGCAAAGGCCTTTGCAAGGACATTTACTCTAAGTGAGAAGGGAAGCTAACTGGAATGTTTGAGTAGAGATAATACAATCTTCAATTGTATTGAACTACAAAGTTCAATAGGACTTCTAGGGTTGCTCTGAATATGATGAATTGGGATAAGAACAAAATATCTTAGGATGCCAGTAGGGTGTATCATCAGCATATAATGGACACCTAGAGCCATGATATCACTGAAAGACTGAGTAGAGATAGAAAAAAGTTTAAAGGACTGAAAATTCTAATGTGAAGAGGACAAAGAAACAAAAGGAAATAGCAAAGAAGACTAAGAAGAAACAACCAATGAAGTAAAAGGAAAGTTAGTAGCTCAGTGATTCTAGAAACCAGGTGAATATTTACTGAAAGAGGGAGTGATCAACTGTGCCAAATACTGCTAATGAATTAAGTTGGATGAGGACTAGCTGACTACCAGGGTAGAAATATGGATATCATTGGTGACCTTAACTAGTTTCAGTGGAGGGACAGAAGTAAAAGACTTACTGAAGTGGGGTCAATTCATAATGGCTGGAAAGTAACTGGAGAGAGGGAGTATATACAACTCTTAGGAAGGATTCTGCTATGAAAGGAAATAGAAAGGTGGAGAAGTAGCTGGAAATTAAAAGGTATTAAAAGAGAAACTTTGGGGAAATGACAGACCATTTGTGAATATAAGAACTATCTGGTAAAACTGGGGTGGGAGGAGGTGAGGAGATATGAATATTCAGAAGAGAGGGAACGTATTGGAGCAATATCCTTAATTATACCAAGAAGGATAAGAGTTAATCTACCCTATAGGTGGAGGACTTTTCCTTTCCTCAGAGCAGAGGCACTTCAACCAAGTAATAGAAGTTTGATACAGATGGATGTTTAGATGTGGTGGTAGGAGTTTGTTGAAATTATCTTCTGGTTGATTAAATTTCCTCAATGAAATAAGAATCAAGGTCTTAAACTCATATTAAGGATGAAAGAGTGTGTGTTGTGTTAACGGTTTGAGAAGTGATTATATGAGAATTGAAGGGTGAATAAACAAGAAGAATCTAATATAATTGTTAAATGGAATTAAGAATGTGTTTTCGTTAGGGATTCAGCATGGTGGTATTTTTCTCCAGCAACACTCAGTTACAGGATAGCAATTTGCAATTAAGGAAGGTTCTAATTTTGATAAGTGAATATGATGAAGCTAGAAAGGGGCAAGTGATTTAGAAGTATATACAAGAGAATGATGATGGTAATTGTTCATGGTACTTAAAACAGAGGCTAGTCAAGACATGAGGGGATAAGCGGCAGAGAAAAGATAATAAGATCAATTAATTGTATGCTTTTGTAGTATAAAACTGCTGCTGGAGTTGGGGTTCTAGAAGAAATTGGTTGAAAGGATGACATAATGAACAGAGAATCAAATGCTTGAAACTGTGGTCATGTTATGTCAAGGTCTAGGTTCTGGCCCATGGGAGTAAGTAGCTAAGGTAAGTGGTAATTAAGACAATTAGAGGACAAAAGTTTAAAGAAATGAAAGTTCAACATCCTGAAAAGATAAAATACATGGATGATGATGATATCCTCCAAAATTATGATAATAGTGTTATTGAAGAAAGAAACTGTGACTCTAATGTCCTCAAGGAAGTGGATTAGAAGATATCGACAAGAGAGTGTTGGGTTGGCATAGTTTTATGACATGAGTTTTATGACATAGATTTATGACATGAGGCCTAAGATAAGAGAGGGGGCCAATAAACTGAAAGTAGCTAGGAACAAAAGAGGACAGCCATACTCTTTGCCCTCCTCCAGCCTGAGCAGTGAAAGAGCGTAGAAAAGAAAACAGCCGCCACCTGAAATGGCTTCAAGGGGAGTAGTGTCAAAAAGGTAAAAGGTGATTTTCTAATAGAGCAAAAGGGTGAAGCAGAAGATATTTCTCTAAAGATCACTGTGATACAGACGGCAAATCATGAGGGTTTTAGGAGGAAAAGAATGACCTCAAAAATGGAAATGCATAGTATTCACTAGATTAGAATCTAGAGGAAGATGGAGAATGGCAGAATTGACCTTCTTGTGCTTACTAAAAACAAAGAGGACATCTGAATTAGATGGGTGTCAAACATATCCGTGAAGGGCAGGGATCAATAGTCCAGGCATTAGACACTGTTAAAGGGAACCTGGCTCTTGGGGATTTTGTGTTTCATAAGTGAGGATAACCAGTTCTTCTTTTGTCATGATCAGAAGCTGGGATCCAAGCCTTATGGGGCAGAATATATATGAAAGGGCAGAATTTGATTTTCTACTCTACTGTGCTACATAAATGGTTAGATAAGTACCAGCCCTTCCCCTAACATGACCAAGGGATTTAAGAGGATTTACCTTCAGCAACAGAAAAACTGTATGTTATACCAGTGACTTCCAGCTCTACTCACTACCTCCACCAAGAGAGAATTGATTATTTTATCAACTGGTTTTGCAGAAGGCCATCTTCCTCTGTAAGAGGCCAGATTAAGGAGGATCAGACTTGCACAAAATTACCCTTATGTTTCAGGCTATACTCATATATTAAACCTCATTCTGTCAGCAACTGATGCAATTTGTGTCAACTGGGCCAGTGAGGCTAGTTCCTGACTGTGCTTACAAGATTTTTGAAGTCAGTCAAGCAAAAGAACAAGAAAAGGAACAATGTGAATAACACCCGTGGCTCTCTACTAATCCAGAAGCCAAGGGAGACTAGACTAAAACAATAGAAGAGATCCCGGGTGCTTACTTGGGCACCCAGACAATCATTGCACCATATATGGGAAAGGGATGGATCTTTCTTATCACTGGTATTGATCCATTTATATGGGGACTGTATAATTTATTTTCCAAACCATGTCACATTTAAGAGTCAAAGAGAGTGCTTATTCAGAATTATACTCCTGTTCAACAGGTATAAACCATGCTGTTCTAGGAAAACAAGGATGCATTTTTACTCTGCCTACTTATGTGTTTGGTCAAAGAACAGACCACCCCTTGGTGGGCTAACAAGTAATCAGAAAGCAATTTAAAATTAAAATTTTGCTGGTCAAGGAGTCGAGGCTACTCTGTTGCCTCTGAAGTTCAGGTCTCTGGCTATTTAGTCTGTCATAGCCGCCAGATTCTCTGCATTGACTTCCTTATTCTCTACCTGGGAATTATCCACAAACAGTGTTGTAGAGTTCTGTTACACCTGTACATCCTGTGCAGGCCAGAGATTGGCCACGGGTCCTGGAAGGGAGCCCTAGAAAACTTTGAGAGGTTAGGATAATAGTATCCAGATCTCAGCTCTCGTGGATCCAAGGCTGTCAGAATAAAGATATCTCTAGACATAGGAAAAGCAGCCTGAGAGAGTCTTAGTATAGAAGGGAATGTGAGTTGTTAAATGGGTCAAAGAATTAGAGGCTGTTCTTCCCATAATGGACACAAGCACTGCATGTATTCATGACTGCATGAATCATAGTAATCCTAAGTAAGAATGGAATATATAAGAAAATGTGGTGGGGCAAAGGGGAAATTGATTAATTCCAATGATGTAAAGATACTTTAGATAGTTCTTAAAGGACAAGTTGAAAATTTATAAATATAGGAGATAGACAAATAGAGGAGGGCATTGTAGGCAAAAGGGGAAAAATGTGGAAAAGTATATAGGAAGCAACATCAAATTTCAGGAAACTGCACACAATTCAATGTTTATCAATTGTAGAGATTACTACCATTTATCAAGTTCCTGCTTTATGCCAGGAATTGTATTAAATTCTCTTCAAAAAGTCAGCGTGGTCCAGACTCTATACCACATCCATTTCTAAGAAATAACAGCCTGACTCCAGAAGTTTTGGAGAATGATACAGATCTTTCCTGAAGGTTTCTTTAAAGGAGACATGAGAGTTTTACATAGCACCTTATGGAGGGAACTTTTTCATTAAATCTTTTTAAATGTTTCTCTCATTCCACAAAGTTTCCCAACTTTGGAGCTAAATTCTCCTCATTCATTCTCTGCTGCTGTCTCCCTACCATGCTGTTCTGACTTCCATTTCCTGTTTTCTTGTGTCATTCTGGACACAGGCTGTCTCTGGTGAAAGTAGACACGTGGAGTCCTGCCATCTCCTGTTTGCTGGTCTAGATCCCCCCAAAAGCACTTCAGGACCTCATGACTCCACAGTCCCTGTAGAGGACCCCCCTTTTCTTACTGATAAAATAAGCTGAACCCTCACTCAGTTTTTCTGAAGGGAATCAGTCTGTCACCTAGATTCTGCACAGCAAGAATGATCTACAGAGTTTCCACAATATGCAGAAGACTTGTTGCTTTGACGGTGTAGTGGCAAGGAAGAGAGGTTGTGATAACTTAAACATTAATATAATTTCTATTATAATAAGTTATAATAGTGATAATGATAGACTACATCTATCACCTATTGCATGTTATATGCTGAGCATTCTTCTCGGTATTTCATCTCTGTGAATAATTCGTTCTAACAAAAGTCCTGTGATGTAGATTCTGTCCCCTTCTACATATGAGGAAACTGAGGAATAGCAAAGTTCAGTAATTTTCCCAAGGCCATACAACTCATGAGTACCAAAGCTCGAATACAACCAAGCCAGCCTTGGTTCAGATCCCTTGCTCTTAGATATTTGGCTACCTCACTTAATCTTCACAGGAAATCCTGGAGGTTAGTAGAATTATGCCCATTTTTATTTTACAAATAAGCAAACTGAGGCTTATTGAGATTCGTCAACAGGCCCCATTACTAGTGAATGGCAAGGAAGGATTCAAGGTCATATTTTTCCCATTGCAAAGTCCACACATCTCTGGTCAGTCTGACAGCATATGATGCTGATCTGAGAACCATCCTGAGTTTAGGCTCAACTATTAAAGTCTACCAGGCATAACAGCAGATGAACAAGAATTATGATACATAGACTAGGGAAGATATGATGAGGGAGGAGTGTGAAGTAACAGGCAAGCTACAGATTTTAATGATCTTATCCATCATATTAAGGAGTTTTTGTTTTATCTAAATGCAATGTGAAGTCTTTAAAAGGGTTTTATCTGGGGAATAAAGGGGAATGTTATGTTTTAGGAAAATCTTGCAGGAGTAGGTTGATGTACAGACTTAAGTGTGTTCTGACTTACTGCATTTGTGGATTAGGTACTTGCTATTTGAGCAAGCCCAATGGATCCTAGACCTGAAATAACTTGGAATTCTGCTAAGGTATCAACTGAAATCCAATACCATATGAGACTGAAATAGAAGTAACCAATGAAAAAGCCTGAAGTGCATGAGTAAATCTGGTCCTACCTTCTAACTTCACCTCAAGGATCTACACCCCCAGTGTTAGTAGGTACCCAAGTCATGTCACGCCTATAATAATACAGTACTTTTTCTGATGTTTTTCCTAGTCTCAATAGCTCTTTGAGCCCATCCTATATTCCACAGTTGTATTAGTTTTCCTGTAACTGTATTTAACTTAGAATAGTAAGGCCTTACATTTTCATTGGAGCTCACAAATTTCAACTAATTCAAACTTTCATTGTTTAATTTTTGCCACATAACAATCCTGAGACACTTAGAAATAGTACATGGGTTAGTAAAAGTTTAGAAATGTTAAGTGACAAATGGATCAAATAGCAAGTAGTGATGGAGTTAAATAGAATCCATAGTTTATTCTGTAGGCTTGGCATTGTGATGGAAATATTTTATATTTTTATTCGTGTGCTACCTTCACAAACGTATAGATCTGTCGAAAGTCATTGCATTGTATTCTTTAAATGGATGTACTCTATTGAATATAAATCATATTTCAATGAATTTCATTTTCAAAAGCAGGTCCATGTTTTTTTAACGTTAATCTGAAACTGTTTGGATTAAAATCTATTCTATCCTGGAATTTACCAAAAATGAAACAAAACTAAAACACTTGCAAAGTTCTGCATTTTCTATAGCACTAAATTTAAATTTCAATGATCTTCATATCTAGTCCCATATTACTTTTTCAGTCTAACTCCAACCTGTCCATCCTCCTTTACTCCCCATTTCTACCCCCATCACTCTCTTGTACTGCTGTGTACAGCCAAGCTACTCCTATAGTCATTCTCCAAACCTAAAGGAAATCCCTGTGATTTGGTCAAGTCAGGCTCTGACAAGAGGAACCATCTGTCCTCCCCTTCATACACACTCAAATTGTTTACATACTATTTTCTTATTCCTATCCCTCATGATTCTTCTGGTAGCCTTGCTTTAGTGGTTATTCTTTTCCATGAATCCATATAGTATTTATTGCCTTTTGTTAATTTGGCACTTAGCTCTTTCCTTTGACCACACATTTATTGAACGTCTCCTATATAGCAAGAAGTCTGTAAACATGTAGGTTTGCCCTTCCTTTTCCTGTCAGCATAATTAGATCAGAAGTTCTTCAGTCATGTGAACAATGATATTCTTGGTATCCCCAATACACATTAAACAATGGGTACCTACTTAACAGTGTATAAAATGGTGCAAAGAACATTGAACAAGGAAACAGAAAACCTATATTCTGGGCTCCAATACATTAGATGTGTGAATTGAGATATTTACCAAACTTTCAAAAGTTGAATTTCCACATTTGTAAATGGGAAACCTATATTAACTATGCTACTCAGTTCTGAGAATCTAATGAAGTAATATATGTATAAGTGCACTATAAATCATTGTGGACTTTGTGAGTTAATGCAATTTTTAAATGATTTTTGGGTATATTTTTGATGTTTTCTTTTCAATAGTGGAATAGCTCATCCTCCATCTGGCTGTGTGTTCACTTCTGCAGTCTGTAGTATAATCCTGTGTCAGTCTTTTCTTCAACTTTTACTGCTTCTTCAGGTGTTCAATAGATTAGTCATGTTAAAGGTAATTCACACACACACATACACACACATATGTACAATGACAATACATAATTTGTCCCACAAAGCTGATATCCTATTATGCTCAGTAACTTAATTTATGGAGTTAATTTATGAATCCTCTTATTCTCACTCATTCCAATGGATAGGAATGACCCACCTAAAAATATTCCAAGACAGGGCAAAATTTATTTATTTATTCATTCATTCATTCCAGTTTTTTTAAAAAAGAATTAATTTTTTTAATGTTTTATTGATTTTTGAGAGAGAGAGAGAGACAGCATGAGCAGGGAGGGTCAGAGAGAGAGGGAGTCACAGAATCTGAAGACAGTCTCCAGGCTCTGAGCTAGCTGTCAGCACAGAGTCGGACATGGGGCTCGAACCCACAAACCGTGAGATCATGACCTGAGCTGAAGTTGGACACTTAACCGGCTGAGCTACCCAGGCGCTCCAAGACAGGGCAAAATTTAGACAACTGAGCACTTCTGCTTCAAAGAAATTCAAAGAAGCTATCTAGGCCCAGCTAGCTCTGATTAAAGCTTCACCAATACCACTATATATATAATTAATATGATTAATGAAAATGTTGACAGAGTCAATGGGGTCCTTTTATGATTCTTTCTAATCTGCATTTGTTAATTTATAGTGTAAATAATATAATGTAGTAGTTTAAGTTTTGCTGAAAATAAGGTTAACTTTTTTTTTTAGATTAAAGACATTCTCATTTAGTTTTAAAGTATAAAGTCATTGTATTCTACATCTGAAACAGATATTATACTATATATTAACAAACTAGAATTTAGATAAAATTCTAAAAATACAAATTTTAAAAAGTATAACATTACTATAGATTTTACTAATGTGTACTAATTTTCAGGATATGCCAGGAGCTTGTTATTTTGTTAAATTTCTGCTCTAAATCTATTTCTACTAACTGTCTCTTTTAAAAACACAACATACATATTTGAGAGCTCAGGGAGCTGTGCTGCTCTTCTCCAGTAGTAGTATATAGTATGTGATACTACTACACACCGTACTCCAAGCTTAGCAGGTTGTTCAACAAATTCTTCCTTCATTTGGGTCAGCTGAGTCAAACAAGCAGGCATTTGCTTGAAAAGATTAAAGTGACGGTGGGATGAAATGAAGTTGTTTCACTGATGTGAGCTGTTGATCAAGTAAAACCATCAAAGGGGTAGTCCTGTGAATTGTCACATAAGACCAAGCAACACAACCATACTTTTTAAAGAAACAGCCTTCCCAATCAGAGCACGAAGAAAAGCCTCTGTCTGCAGCCATAGGTCAGACACGGGATAATTCACCCTGCTCAGTAAATCTGTGTGGGCCATAGAGAGGTCTTTCCTAGATTGGGGATATGCTGGAGCTGCAAAGAATTCTTGTAGGGGGATGAAGTGTGACAGAGGAAAGAGCAAATGCAGTGCTCTGCCAATTGAGAGACCAGAATTGGGTCCCGACTTGGCTGTTGACCAATGGTGAGAATATGAGCTGTCCAATCCTCTCAGTTTTCTCACTTCCCTCTTAAGACTAATCACACTTGTCCTTCCCATCTCAAGGGCCGCTCGGGCCCCTAAACCTGGTCATACATGTGAGAGCATGTTGAAAAATGTAAAATACTATAAAGGTACAAAAAACATAATTATCTGTTCCTATCCCCTCACATGAATAGTGGATGGCATTGAGAACACAGGATGTTCAAGAGCTGCTGAGCTCCTGGTACTTCAGATAAAAGATTTTTTGAGGAAGAAGAGATTTAACATTTTGTTATAACTCCTCTTAAATTTAATAAATGCTGGGAGCCGCACTGGCCTCGCTGGATGACAGTCACAGCGAGGAAATGGCAGTGTTTGTACAGCTCCTGCCATGAGAAACCAAAACTGATCTCCTTCTGCTACTACCGGCTTATGTTGGAAATGAGCCTGAGGCCTCATTGGTATTGACCAGGCCTCACAATATTCCAAATCAGACCGATTTTCCCCACACAGATTCCTCATAAGGAAAAGCATATTCTTGCCTTTTCAAAAGAGACTTCAGATGAAAGCATTGTGGATGATTGTCAAAAGGCTCTTCCTATGGGCCTTGCAGATCCAAGATTTACATAATAAAGGGGGCTAAGAACACAAGAGTTACAACTGAGTCTGGCCCTGAGACAAAGAGCCTAATTTAGAGTTAAGGACAGAGATCCACCCCCACCCAGTTGTTTCTGCTTGGAGTATTTTTCAAGTGACTTATTCTGGCCTTGAATATGCTGATTGCTAGCTGTGAAGGAACCTATTGAGGAACTTTTTCTTTTGTGATTATGGGAGCAAACACTGTGTTTCCTGAAAGACTTTTTTTCCTGATACTTCTGCCTTAAACAAACAAGCTATTGACCCCTGCCCACAAAGAAGTAACTTCACCCTTTTTATGCTAAAAACATTGTCTGGTATGCTAAAGATACCTTCCTTCCCCATAGGATAAGCATCTAAGTCTCCTACCTCAATCACTATAGATAAAGGTTATGCAGGAGTCTTCTACAAATCTGTTCTGGGAAATTCTTACATAGCAAAGTTTGGTGTCAGAAATCATTGTCTAAGGCAAATGCCACTTCTGTGCCATCCCCCAAACACTTATTTATAAAACAAAGTTGAGCCCCAGTCAGAGCAGAGATGCCTGCCTGGTGACCAGAAATATTCTCGTGGCTCTCTCACTCTCTCCCTCGCCGACACCATCCATCCTTCAGGGACCCCTGGACCTGGCCAGAGATGGCCTCTGACAAATAAAAGTGCATTGAACACCTATATGTATGCATAGAACATTATGATGACTCTTATCAAGGAACAGAAGATGTAAAGGTGATTAGGTGGACCCCCTGGATTCAAACAAGCTTAGAAAACTAAGTGAAAGAAACACTGTGGATTTGGAAGGTTGCAAGTAAATTCTCTGAGACATTAGTACATGCATGGAAAAAGAAGAATTTTTGAGCAGAGTCTGAAGAAGGAATAAGAGTTGGAGAAGTGGAGGAGGAACAAAGGAAATGATTATACTAAATAAAGGAACAGCATAAGCACAGGGATAGAAAGGTGAGTGGAAAGTTCACCGGAAGGATGACAAAGACAATGCTGAGACCTTGGATGCAAAGAGGAAGTGTACAGAGAAATTCAGCACATTTGGGTCAGATTGGAGGCTCCTAAATACTTTCTTGTGTGCACTTGCCAATCAGACAAGCAAAACACCAAATACTTTGGTCCAGATATTCTAATTCTGGAGTCCATTCTTTCCACATTAAATTCTTTTGATGGAACTGTACATCTGACAGCTCTGGGGATGTCTGGCACCTCCCCACTTCCTAGAATATGTCCGGAGCCAATGCATCCAAATTAGATATTACTTTCATCAGACTGCCGTTGCGCTCAATAAAAGGTTCCCTTCAAGCTCTGTCATCCAACAAAACAAGTATCAACCCAAAAATTACTTGTGAAGAGAATGTGAAAGAAGTGGCCTTGAAAACAATTTCCAAAAGCTTATTGCCTAAAAGCATTGAAGAAGTCCATGGAAATTTTCTGAGAAGGCAGTGTATCTTTACACATGTGATTATCATGGGCATGCTGAAATCATGCAGTAGAGACATGCAGCTGAAATGTAAAACTGACATGCTTATTATCACTATCAAATGGTTGCGGAGATGTTCCTACCTTACATTTACATTGACAAGCAACTTCAGATTTTTTCTCATAAACCTCGTTTAGTCCAAATCTCTAAAACTAAAAATGGTGAATTCCATTATATTTAAAATCAGTATCACTTTTATTAAAGATATACGATTTGACCAGATGTCCATACATCGATCACTTCAACTTATTTAAAACTACTCATTTCCACCTAAAAACCTGCCTCTACAACATTCTTGCAGTATCAGTCAGGATATACTATGCTGCAGGAATAAACAACCCCCAGCAATATATGTATACATTGTCCTCACTCTGGCACAGGTTAACATAGCAACCACTATTTGGATTATGATTGGTCATTGCAAAAGACAGAAAGATAGTCTTTCTGGAGAGTCCTTCTTGGCAGTTGTATGTGTGGCCTTCAATTGAAAACACATTTTATTACCAAAGTCCAGCTGAGTGTCTTATCATATTTTATTAGTCTTGTTACCTAGTTTATATTTATAAAAAATTTCAAGTTTTTAATAGGCTGACATATAGTCACTTTTTCTCCAGGGTGTCTGGGTGGCTGAGTCAGTTAAGCATCTGACTCTTGGTTTCAGCTCAGATCCTGATCTCATGGTTTCATGAGTTCGAGCCCCATGTCAGGCTCTGTGCTGGCAGGCCTGCAGCCTGCTTGAAATTCTCTCTCGTTCTCTGCCCCTCCCCCACTTATGCTGTCTCTGTCTCTAAATAAATAAATAAACTTAAAAAGATCATTTCTTCTCCACATTCTATTTGCGAAATTTGTGACTATATTTATTCTTGAAAAGTCATTTTTTGGGGACAGCTGGGTGGCTCAGTGGGTTAAGCATCCAACTTTGGCTCGTGGCTCAGGAGTTCAAGCCCCACGTCTGACCCTGTGCTGACAGCTCAGAGCAGGGAACCTGCTTCAGATTCTGTGTCTCCCTCTCTCTCTCTCCCTCCCCCACTCACATTCTGTCTCTTCTCT
Organism: Hyaena hyaena; assembly: GCF_003009895.1. NCBI lineage: Eukaryota > Metazoa > Chordata > Mammalia > Carnivora > Hyaenidae > Hyaena > Hyaena hyaena. The sequence continues at coordinate 51,477 of NW_024081499.1, read as the reverse complement.
CTCTTTCTCAATAATAAATATATGTTAATAAAAAAAGAAAAAAAAAGAAAATTCATTTTTTGCACAAGTAGTGTTACACTGCCAAACATGTTCTCTATCATATGAACTAATATATTCCCGGCTTTCACCCAGGTTCTTAAGTGTATTCATTTGTATATAAGATTATATTTCTTAAAACTTGCTAGGAAGGAAATGATCCTCCTGAATCAAATCTATTAAAATTTCTTCAAAGCATCAAAGCCAATACTTCAACCACTTTTGACCTCAGTTCTAAGCCACAAAACTATCTTCCTCATAAGTCTCAAAATGTCAGAATTTTCTACAAATACTAAGTGTATAAACATCTAAAACTTGAATTTTTCTTCACATATTAAATTTAGGCATAGCTGACTCTTGAACAATATGGGGATTAGGGGAGCCAACCCTCCACAGAATCTAACTTTTGACTCCCCAGAAACTACTAATAGCCTACTGTTGACAGGAAGCCTCACAGTAACAGTCAATTAACACATATTTTGCATGTTATATGTATTATATACCATATTCTTACAATAAAATAAGCTAGGGAAAACATTATTAAGAAAATCATTTAAATATTGTAAAAAATCTGTGAGTACACTGTACCCAGCAGCACTCGATCTGTCTTTTGCTTCAACAATGGACAGAATGGACCCAGGAAAATGGTTCTTCCAAATTCCAACCAGTGTACAACCTATTTTGTATTGGCAGACTTGGGAACCATTTTATCAGCCATCCTCTGCCTCCAGGACCAGCCAACACCACTTTTTAAGTTTGGCTCCTTATTGCTGATCAACCACGAGTTGCAGATTGGTCAGAATTATTCAACCAAAGTGGAAGTGTCAGTCAACCACATGATCAGCGTGCATGTGTGGACCTGCTACACTTACCTCTCTCTGGGCTTCTTTTTTCACCATGAGGGTACAGCTCTGGAGGCATGGGTTGCTTCTTTCCCGAATCAGCCAACGAGAAACAGGAGGGCACCGAGTGTTTCTTGAAGATGCAAAATCAGCTGGGCAGGCATGCCCTCCTTCACAATGCACAGAAGCTGTCCCTGGAGAAGAACCTGAACCAAGCCCTGTCTATCTGCAGGCCTTATGACGGTGCAGGCTTCCCCTTGTCTGTGACATCCGGGAAAACCAATTCCTAGCTGAGCAAGTGGAACTCATCAAGAAGATAGGCAATCACTTGACTAACCTCTGCAGGCTGGCTGGCCACCTGTTCCCAGTCTGAGCGAAGACCTCTTCAAAAGGCTCACTCATAAGCACAGCTGAAGCCTGCAGAACCCAGATGCCCTTAAGGGGACCCTCTACTTCCCCCTGGTGTCAGGACTTCTGCCTGAGCCTTTCCCTGCTGCCAGGAGGCAGCTCTGTCTCCACTCAAGAGCCCTCTCCCAAGTGGTAGACCAAATGGAAACACTTTTAAAGTGGTTTGCAGAAAAAAAAATCTGTGTGTAAGAAGACATGAACAGTTCCAATGGTATTGTTCAAGCGTCACCTTTAATTAAGGGATTTAATGTAGATTCTTATTCTTATCAGACCAAAAGGAGCATAGTCATAGACCAAAGACAAAGGGGAAAACAATGGTATAATCAGAAATTTGTACCGGTAAGCTGAGTTAAGGTCAATGAGGGTGTGATTGATAGGTAGCGAAAGGTCAATTTAATCTGAAAATATTTTTCTGCATGTTTTTCCACACATTCAAAGGTTCATTTCTCAAAATTTATTAAGTGCTTTCTTTTTTATCAGACCTTCAGGAGAGAGAAGAACATCAGGGATGGCCACTGCTTCAAGGAAAATAGTCTCTGGAGTGGAATGAGTAGCAGACGTGTTAATAAATATGTTCAGAGAGTATCAGAGATGAAGTGGAAGAATGACCAGCAATGGAATAGTCAATTCTACCTGAGCATTCAGAAAAAGCTTCATTGAAAGGCAACATAAAAACATTCTTAAAAAGATCAGTAGGTGTTCATACTTTGAAAACGTTGAACTCTAGGGGAAATAGGACTATTAATTGTCCTGTTGCATAGAGCTAATTGTGTGCATTTGGCTCGTATAATTAAAATGGAATTTAATAAAAATATCTATTTTTAGATATTTCACTACCCCACCTTTCAAGTTCAAATTACTTTGTGTGTTCAAAAAGAAACACTTATAAGTTTAAACATAATTGATTCATAATTTATACTGGTTTGGCCATATAGAAAAAAAACTGGAAACATGATATCAAGATTTCAGACCATAAACATAACATTTAGTTATTTATGCTTTACTACCAGCTGAAATATTCCCCTAGATCTTACCTGTGGAGAACCACTGTAGATCTTTTTATTGGACTGGACAAGCAGACCAAAGTCAGAGTTTACATTCTAGAGGGCTAAAGCTGGATTCATTGGTCCTGTGGGAAATGGCCAAGCATGGAGAGAATCATATTAGGGAGTCTGCACTAAAATGTACACACACCATGAAGTCTAAGCCAGAAAATCAAGATCAGTCAACAAGTCAAAAAGGACAGGCTCAGGGTCAAAAGCAGTATACTAAGATAATAGTAAATTGCCAGTTGTTTTGGACTGCCGTAAGTGGAACTGAAACATCAACATTGTGTTTACTGTTAGAGTGTGTTGAACTGGTTTAAGATTAGAGAATTTGGTTGAACAGCTTTCTATAACATTTGTTGATCTAGTAAGGATTTTTTTATTTCAGTAACAAAAAAAACCCCCTGTGGTATCTAAAGTGAACAAAAATAGAATTTATTAAAAGAGTGCTAAAGTAGCTATTTTTTTCCTGTTTTGTGTTTTTATTATGATATATGCTTTGGGCAGCAAAACAGATACCTATAGTCACCATATTCTTGTTTGGTGTCTGACATACACTAGCTTCTCTCCACATTTGCTTGCTGTTGTTTTTGTTGTTGCTTTTAACAAAGAATTAGCACAGCAACTCATTTATCACAGTATCACAGTAAGCACTTAGTAAGATCAGTTATGATTATGATTATTATTTGAAAGCATTCTCACAGAGAGAAAGCCAAACATTGAGATTTGAAATACTATGTGGAATTCTAGAGAGAGAATCAAAATTCAGTCCTATTTCAGGTTTTCAATGTTGTGGTTCAACAAGCTTTGTAATATACCCACTATATGTCAAGCATTGTGCCAGACATTTTTCCATACCACTAATATCCTTACTTTAATAATTAATTTGCTCCTTACATGAAAATAACATAGGGATGATTTACAATTCAGTAAGTTGGAAAGGAAACACCTGGGAGAGGGGGTAAAGTATTGGTCATCATTTCTTGAATGACCAACTAACTGAATAAACATAGGACTGTGTATAGCTGTGCTCATTTACTTATGCAACACACATTTAATGAGCACCAATAATGCACTTTCCTAACCATGTTGCATAAATAAACCCCATCTCTCTCTCTCATCCTATGTTACTTTTTCTTCTTAGCAATCATCATATGCCATAGTGCATACTTATTTTTTTTTTTATTATTGTGTCTTCCCTCACAAGACTGTAAATTTCATGAGAGCCAAATCGCATTGGTTGTTTCCCCTACACCAGGTACATAGTAAGTGCTCAATAAATATTTTTTAAATGTATTTTTATTCAACTTATTTAAACTTAAAAAACCAGTTTACCCATTTTTCCCATCCTCTATCCCCCTTTTCTTGTATCCACTGATCTGTTTTCTGTATCTATTAACTGGAGTTTTTGCTTTTTGCTTTTTCTTTTTTCTTCTTCTTTTTGTTTTGTTTTGTTTTGGTTTTGATTTCACATATAAGTGAAATCATTCAATATTTGTCTATCTCTGTCAGACTTATTTCATTTGGCATAATGTTTTTGAGGTCCATCCATGTCGTTGTTCATTTTTTTGTTTATGACTGAATAATATTCCACTGTACATGTATACCAAATTTCTTTATCTATTTACCCACCAATGAACATGTAGGTTTTTTCTATATCTTGACTGTTGTAAACAATGCTGCAATGAACATGGGGGTACAGATATTTTTTCAAGTTAGTGTTTTTGGGTTTTTTCTGATAAGCATTTATAAGTGGAACTGCTAGGGGCACCTGGGTGACTCAGTCAGTTAATCATCCTACTTCGGCTCAGGTCATGATCTCATGGTTTGTTGGTTTGAGCCCTGCCATCGGGCTCTGTGCTGACAGTCAGCTCAGAGCCTGGAGCCTGTTTCAGATTCTGTATCTCCCTCCCCTTCTGACCCTCCCCTTCTCACACTGTCTCCTCTCTCTCTCTCAGAAATAAATAAAACAGTAAAAAAAAATTTTTTTTAGAAGTGGAACTGCTAGATTATAAGGTAATTCTATTTTTAATTTTTTGAAGAATCTCCATACTGTTTTCTACCATAGTGGCTATACCAATTTACATTTCCACCAATGATGTTCACATCCTCGCCAACACTTGTTATTTCTTGTCTTTTTGATAATAGTCATTCTAACACGTATAAGGTGATATCTCATGTGGTATTGATTTGCATTTTCCTGATGATAAATGATATTGAGCACTTGTTTAGGTATTTGTTGGCCATCTGTAGGTCCGTTTTGGAAAAAAGGTCTATTCAGATCTTCATCCTGTTTTTCAATCAGATTGCTTGATATTTTGTTGTTAACTTATATGAGATCTTCATATATTTTGGATATTAGCCCCTTATCAGATATATGATTTTCAAATATTTTCTCCCATTCAGTAGGTTGCCTTTTCATTTTTTTGATGGTGTCCTTTGCTATATAGAATCTGTCTAGCTTAATATAGTTCCACTTATTTATTTTTGCCTTTGGTGCTTTTGGTGTCAGATTCAAAAAAATCATTGCCAAGACCTGTGTCAAGGAGCTTAATATCTATGTTTTCTTCTAGGACCTTGTTGTTTCAGATCTTGCATTCAAGTCTTTAATCAATTTTGAGTAAATTTTTGTGTATAGCATAAGATAGTGGTTTAGTTTGTTCTTCTGCATGTGGTTGTCCAATTTTCCCAGCAGCATTCATTGAAGAGGCTGTCCTTTTTCCATTGTATATTCTTGACTCCATTGTCATAAATTAATTGACCATGTATATGTGGGCTTATATTTGGGCTCTCTATTCTGTTTCATTGATCTATGTGCCAATACCATACTGTTTAATTACTATAGCTTTGTAATATACTTTTAAAATCATGGAGTGTGATATTCTCAGCTTTGTTCTTCCTCAAAACAGCTTTGCCAATTTTGGGTATTTTGTGGTTCCATAAATATTTTAAAGTTTGTTCTGTTTTTGTGAAAAATGCCAGTGGAACTTAGAAGAGATTGCATTGAATATATATATATATATATATTCTTCTAATTATTATATTCTTATATATATTCTTCTAATCCAAGAGCATGGTATCTCTTTCCATTTATTTATGTCTTCTTCAACTTCTTTTATTAATGTCTTATAGTTTTCAATATATATTCACTATATAAGATTAATAATAGAACATTTTAATAATGTTACAATCAAAGGAAGGTCTGAATAACTAAGATTCATTATAAAGAGGCAACAGGTAGGCCCAGGCACCATGATAGAAAGGATTCATGAACTTGTATTCTAGAGCCTAGAGCACTTCTATACCCTGGTTTCTCTTCAGATCACATAAATCTTTCGCCTTTTTCTAGAGTCTAGAGCACTCCTAACACCTTGATACAGCTCCATGGGTCAAGTATCCTCTGGATCAATAAATAGTGGCCAGAAGGTCAGAGTTTTGTAATGCAAAAGGAGAATGGATATGGGCTAAATAACCCCCAAAGGTGCCTACCATGCTTTCTCATAGTTAGTGATTGAATACAGATGTGAAAGTAACATTTTGTTGTAGAGAAAAGCCACATCCAAGCTCAAAACCAAGCAAATGAAGTAACTGTTGTATAGCACAGAACTTCTCAGATGATGAAGTTAAGCCAGTAGATTTCCCTTATCTCTTTGCCTTTTTGAGGTCAGTGTTTGCTTTAATGACTCTCTAAAACACACCAGTCTATAGCATACATTTAAGCTATGTGTGCTGTAGCATTATGAAGTCAGAAAACGGTATTGAGAGATACCTAGGTTTTTTGGATTTCAAGTACCTAGAATAGTGCCTGCACAGAGAGGCACTTAGTATTTGTTGGATAACTTCAAAAAATAAACAAACACATCTCTGGCAATTTACAACTTTCAGAGATTCCTAGAACACAACAGCCATTTGACTGGATATTATTGGTAGTGAATACAACTATCTTAAGACAACCTGCAATGGCTGGCACAAAATCAAATAAAGCTTATGATTGTCTACAGGGATCTAAGTGTTCCTGGATGAGAAAGCATATCAACTAAGAGGAAGCCAGGATATCTTCCAAGATCCAATAGAACCCCTAAGTCATAGGCTAAGATACTGCTCTATAGAGCAAGGAATCACTGTAAAGTCAATTGCATGACAGGTTTATCCCTTATTATTATATTTCCCTTTGCCCAGGGCTTTATTCTAGAGCCATTCTTTTAGAAAATCCAATAAGATTATTAGTTCTATTTACATCCTTTACATGGTGGTAGTACATATTTGGCTTTGTTCCTGTACTTTATCAGCAGCTGGCCCTCGGGCACAAGGACTTGTATAGCATAATACAATAAATAGTGACCAGAATAAGCCAGGGTCTATAGGGCACAGCCAGTAAAAACTTAATAAACATCGAATTTTTCCTTCTGGACAGCCTCTCTTACAATGTCATAGTTTAACTCTTAATATATTCTAAATAGAGAAAAATCCTCACTACCCTCACAGAAAATTTGTTAGGGATACAAAGAAGCTAAATAAATTAAGCCACTTTTCTGCTATAAAAGAATAACAGCACCAAATCCAAAGAGAGCCATAGTAAGAGCTCAAAGCTTGAGCATTTACCAATTGCACATATACCTTTCCCTCACCCAAGGTCAAATCTTTCCATTTAGGGAATCTCTTCTAGTTAAACTACTTTCAAAAATTGACTTAAGTAAAATAATTTACCTCTAGGGAAAGACTCTTTCATTTTGAACACATGGTGCCTACCCAGAGGGAAGACAGTAATCAATTAGTCAATTTGTTAAGTTGCTTCCATATCCTCACTACTGCTCTTTTGAGTGCCCTCAAAGTAAGCTCTCCCAAAAGGCTTAGGTAACTAGATAACTGTGGAACCATAGAGAATAAAACACTTTCCCCATGGGATATTTCTTAAAGGGGTTTTATGGTCATCTTCCATATAATATGGGAATTCTAAAAACTCAAAAATGGAAGAAATGTTTTGGCTATTAAAAGTCTTAGTAAGTTATACAGTAAATAAACTCATTTGACCCAGTATTTTCAAAAGACACTGACTATGGAATTGTTTCTTATAGAGCATGCCCTGAGGAGCATGGTGCATCCTTCAGAAAATGACACCATGGAGGACTGAGAGTCCCTATTGGATGGCATACAGGTGGTGCTCTCTCTTGAATACATTGAGTGTCTGATTATCAGTGACTTACATTTTAAAACTATTGTCATGAATATGACTCCCTCTGTCCCCATCCCACCAGGCCTGTTAGCCTATCATAACTTAGAGACCAGGAAAATTTCAATTGGGCAGGTGAAGTTTCTAGTGAAGCTAAAACAGTTTCAATAGCATGTCCCCTCCGGAGAGATGCAGAATGTATATGGAGCCAGTAATCCCTTGTGAGAACAGAAATATATGATTTGCTTCTTAGGAAAGTAAAAGAGACCAACAGGATGTATGATCAATTTAAGTGCTATACACCACAGCTGGGGCCTAGCTAGCACACTAGCAAAGAACATAATTTAGAAAAGAACAAAGAGAAGGAAGGGGAGGAGGAAGAAAAGGAAAGGGAAATGAGAAGGAGATTTTTAAAAAGAAGTTGAACAGAAAAGAAAAAGATCATTCAAAAGAAATCCATTGAGAAAACTTTTATTGGCTTGAATTTAGAAGAGTAGATGTTTTGGCAATTGAGCATTTGGGACATTAAAAACAGAGAGAGACAAAGAAAGGTTTCATTCCCCAGGATTGAGAGAGTTATGGGTCTTTTCACCCTGGGAGAGCTCTGTCCTGAAGTTCATTAACATTATGGAGGCTTTGGAACACTATTGAGGCTGAAGGAAACATTTCTACCCTGCAGTGATAATTACCCAATAAGGAGGTTAATTTACAGGAGGGATCAGACTAACAATGATAGCTTGGAGAAGGCTTTAGTCAGAGTTATACATTTCTAAGAAGTTCTTTACAGACTTCTGTGGGTTGTCCATCTGCAGGGTTACGTGTCTCATATACGTCTGAGTAACATCAAAACATTACACAGCTATTCTAAATCACTTAGAGCCAAACAGAATCTTTCCACTCCCACAACCCACATTCTACGTGGTAATCAGAAATAAAAGGATATTTTTGGAGTATACAGTCTGAGAAATGATTTAGTTGTAGCTTGCATTGTGTTCCTTTCATTCAAAGTCCCGAGTCTTTAAATTTTTTTTTTTAATGTTTTATTGATTTCTAGGAGAGAGAGAGAGACAGCGTGAGCAGGGGAGGGTCAGAGAGAGAGGGAGTCACAGACTGAAACAGGCTCCAGGCTCTGAGCTGGCAGTCAGCACAGAGCCCGACGCGGGGCTCGAACCCACGAACCGCGAGATCATGACCTAAGCGAAAGTCGGACGCTCAGCCGACTAAGCCACCCAGGTGCCCCTGGAAGTCCCGAGTCTTGACTTTAGGGACTTAGGGATGATTCCATGGGAATTCCCCAGACACAAGGCCACTAGGAGTTAGATTCCTGTACGTTCCCTCTGACAGCATCTAAAAAAATGTCTTTTTATAACAGTATACTTTATCAAACTCATAATGTCTTTTAATTCATGATTCAATCCATCAGTAATTTCTATTAGTTTTGCCTTTAAAATACATTGTGTATCTGTCTCCTACCATTCTAGTCTGTCACTATCATCCGTCCAGTGGACATCTGCAATAATTGCCACTAATTTCTCTCATTCCGTTTTCCCACCATTCCTATCCTACAGTCTATTTGTTGAATCACAAACTGGCTCCCTTACATGGAACACAAGGGGAGACCAAAGAAAGAGTAGGCCACTCAGGATTGGTAGGTGGCAGGTTTAATTGATAGGTTGTTAAAAATAAAACAACAGGAATGTGAAGGCGATCTGGCTGTGACAGCTGTCACCCCATTGATCACCAGGGTTGATTTTCGGGTGATCTGGCTAGCTGAGTGGGTGTTGCCTTCCTCCCTCACAGAAGCTGCATGGTCAGTTGAAGAGGATGACCTTCCCCAATAGACGAGGGCCATTCTTCCATCAAGGGTATATGAGTAGCTGTATTCCCCTGCTAGAATCTCCAAACAAGCTCTCAAGGTCCATTTGTAGGAGAGTGTAGGGTGGTCAAGCTTCCAAGACTCCAGACACAACCAAATGATGTGTTGCACTTGGCATTCTGCATTTCTTAAACAACAACAACAACAACAACAACAAAAGAAACAAATAAAGAGAAAAGAAATGAAAAGAAAAGAAAAAGAAACAAGCCCCAAATAGAGTCATTTACTCTGCCATGACAGCAAACCAAGAGTTAATCAGTTTCAACCTCTCCCAGGAATATGAACAGGAATGTGAACTTTTAACAGTCAATTGGAAATTTTCTTGATCAACACTAGTGAGGTAATCTGTGTGATAAAAGCCTTGCCTTTCCCAGAAAAAGATGCCCAGGTCTGAAATAATCCTTTCTTTTCTTGTGCTAATAACTTCCTTGGCCCACCCTCCTTCCCATAAAACCTTCCATTTCAATACAATGCCTTGGAACATCTCTCTACTTACTGGATGAGATGCTATCGGGTTCATGAATTGTTGAAAAAAGCCAATTAGATCTTTAAATTTACTTGGTTGAATTTCGCTTTTAACAAAGGAAATTTAGGAGGCTTGCTTGGTTAGCTTCAAGATGAGTAGATCTCTGCACTCACCCACCAAAATTTTTAAAGTTTTTATAGAAGCTGTAAGTGGGTTCAGTCACATATACCACCCAGATATTCTCAATAACACATTGTTCTCTCAAGGCTGTGTTTTGAAATAGCTCTAACTGTGGGAATGGTGGCCAGAAAGTACATTCCAAGGACCAGTCTCCACAAACACTGAATTAGCAAATACTGAACCATTCATTGTTCCTAGAGGAAACAGGGTTAGGGTCTTGTGAGGACAAGTGGACAAATGGTGGCCAGAAAGTGCAGAAAGTACTAAAGACAAGTACATTCTGGGAAGCCTCTCATTGCCCTGATCCAGCTCAAGGTCAACCAGGGGTCATGTCCTCTTGATGACTCCTCCAACACCATTCTCTAGGAAACAAACCAAATGTAGTTTTTATGTCCCATCTCTTCACTTTCTTTCATGGTTTCCTATTACAATTAGAGTAAAACAAAACTGGAGTTTTTATGTCCTATCTCTTCACTTTCTTTCAATGCCTTCCTACTGCAATTAGAGTAAAACAAAATGCATTTTCATAGCCTAGAATATCCTAGCTCCTGCCTATTTCTTTGAATTAAACTCCTACACTGTCTCCCTTGCTCACTACATTCTAGCTACACTGGCCTTCACCTTGTCTCTGTAGTACACCAAATTGATTCTCCTCCAAGGTGTTTGCCCCTGTGGATCCCTCTGGCTGAATTGTTCTTGTGTGCAGGTCTCCTTATAATTGCCTTCTTTTCATCTTCCATGTTCAAGTTCAAACTCATTTTCTCAGAGAGGCCTCCCCTGACCATCACCACATCTACCCCTACCCATCACTCTCACCTTATTTATCTTGCTTATATGTTTATTTTTAGACTGCTCAATTGGAATGTAAGCTCCACAAGTACAGGCATCTGGTCAGTGTATGCACTGATGTATTTTCAGTGTTTTCAACAGTGATTGACCCAAAGTAGGTCCTTTAAAAAAGGTTTCTCAGGTAGATGAATAAATTAAAAGATGCATTCTCTCTCCTTACTCACAACCCTATAGGATAATACCAGTGTTGTCCATATTTTACAGATGAGGAAACTGAGATTCTGAGACTTAAGTAATCTGTCTGAGTCACATAATTTAAGATTCAAATCCAGGTCTTACTGATTCCAGAACCTGAGCTCTTAATTGTTATACTTATTCCCTTCACAGCAATAAATATTCTTAAATGATTATTTGAATAAGAATTTGATGCAAAAAAGAAAAAAAAGGCTTTATTTAATTGAATTCCTTCTTTATGTTCACCAATGGACTAGGTGGTGGAAATAAAAAGATGAATTGTCATGGTTCTTACCATAAATTATTTATGGTTTAAATAAAGAATCAGCCCTATACACAAAAAGTATTTTACAGCATGGTACACATCATGATAGTGGTAAAATGCCTACAGCCAAATTATAGTAATCCAGATTAAAAAGTTTCTTGGCATGATTAATGCTTGTGCAAAGTTTTGAAGCTGAATCTGTCTTAAAACATGAACCAGTTCCATTGTGGTTAAAAGCCCAGCCATAGGGAAAAGAGAGATTGGTATTACTCCAAATGTCAGCCAAATAGCATCTAATAACATATATTTCTTTTTTAAAAATTCTTTTTTATGTCTTTATCTTGAGAGAGAGAGACAGAGGGCGAGTAGGGGAAGGGTCACAGAGAGAGGGAGATACAGAATCTGAAGCAGGCTCCAGGCTCTGAGTCCTGTCAGCACAGAGCCTGACGTGGGGCTTGAGCACATGAACTGTGAGATCATGACCTGAGCCGAAGTCGGACACTAACAAACTGAGCCACCCAGGCGCCCCTTTAATAACATATATTTCAACCCCCCGTTAGACATCTTGCAGAAGACCATATGCTCTTCAAAATATCTGTGAACTTCTGGGAGCTCTACATGGTCAACCTCCAGCTCAGAATTTCTGCTCCCCTTAATTCTCTGCCTTCTTTCTTGAGCCTATTCCTTTATCTTAGCTTTGACACCTGCTAAAATCTAAAACTCTGCCTTGTCCCCACCCTCCTTTTCTACTCATCAGAACAAAATAAACCATAAAGACAGTTTTATAGCTAACTGTTTGCTGAAGTTTTGTGAATCATTATACCATCACATAATAGTGCAAACAAATTTAAATCACATAGAGTTGATTCTCATTGTTTACAGTAGCTATATTCTACAAAGTCTTCACAAACAATGAATTAGCAAGTACTGGACCACTGCTTTCTACAGGAAAACAGGGGTAGGTCCTATATATGAGTCTTTGGTTATAACATTTTCATCAACCAATCAATACTCTGTTTTATGTGTGTTCTGTTGAAAGTCACCTTATTTAATATTATACTGCTGATTCATTAACATTGAACTCACAACTAACAACTTTATACCTCCTGCCTGATAGCTTATCTAGCACATGTATTTTCTCCATAAGGCATTATCACAGCTTGTTTGCACTTAGGAACACCAGACAGTACTTCACCACTGGTGCTTGGGGCCCATTTTAAACAGCAGAATCACCAACAAAAATGTAAAGAACATGGCACTAAAAACACTGCACAAAGAACACAGTATGAGAGCCAAAACAAGGCTGCTTGTTGGTTGACCTCAGCTGGGAATGAGCTGGTCGAATGATTCAAATTTGTTACTACTGTGGAATGTCTAGGAATGACTAGAAAAAAGCACCACAAGTATTGGTTTGGGGCTTACAAATAAATTTTACCAAGTAGGCAAATTCACAAACACAGAAACCCGAAATAATTAATATCAACTGTATGAGACACTTCCTTACTAAAATGGCCACGAGCACTCTGTTGCTGGCTTTCTCCCCACACCTATCCCTAAGTGCCTTCACCTCTTACCATCTTCCGGATTGATTTCACTCCCTTCAATTTCTCGTCTTATTTTCTCATCCAGTTCCTCAATATTACCGCTTTTGATCTACATTCTTGTCATTCAACTCTGAGAAGTGGTATGTCCAAAGCTATCCTTCAAGACATACATCAAACAAATGATTACTACTGAGCCAGCAATGACTCTGAGATTATAGTCTTTCCTATAATGTATCGTATCAGTTTGCTAGGGCTGCCGTAACAAAGTACCACACACTAGGAGGCTTAGAAAAACATAAATTTGTGTCTCACAGTTTTGGAGTCTAGAAGTCCACAATCAAGGTGCTGGCAGGGCAAGGCCTCCTCTGAAACCTGGGGAAAAGAATATTTCCTTGCATCTTTCTAGCTTCCAGTGATTTGCCAGCAATTTTTGTCATTCTTTGGCTTGCAGCTTCAGCATATCAACCTCTGCCTCCATCATCAAATGGCATTTTCCCCCACATGTGTCTGTGTCTCTGTATCTCTGGTACTTTCCTTTGGAGTGGTTTTTGAATGAGTGAAGGGTGGCCAGTGGGACTAGTCGATTTTTGCAAGCTGGGGAATATTTTATTAAATTTCTGTAGTGACTGTGTATAGACAGTCAGGAAGCATTATATATTCCCTGTACATTTTCAAGTATTATACATTCAGGATTAGTTTATTACTTTCTTCTCCATTGTCCCACTTGAGAATTGTTCTTCTATCCCATGGTGCCCTCATCAGAAGGTGAACAGGGATAGAAAATATTTGTTAGAATCTGTCTTCAACATGTGACCTAAGCACTTCACTAAGAACTCCACTTCTCTCCAAAGGAGGGAGACCTGACAGCCAAACTTGCAGTGAGTGACACTTCTTGTCCATATTTTATTGGACAAGGTGTGCACTAAGCAGGACCATTGACATTATCTTTCTCAGAAGTTTGTTTTAATGAGAGACAGATGCTGGTTTCTGCTAGTTAGCTAAATTAAGAACAGCTAAATTTGGCAGCTGTAAGGAAATGATCTTCCATTATATCCCCAGAGAAGCAGGAATTGAAAAATCAAACAGACTTGAAAGGAGAAGCCAGGATGACAGACCATGAATTCAACAAAAAGAAAAGTCAAGGCAGTGGCTACCCCTAACACAATACTTCATGTTAACGTACTGAAATTAAAATAAAAACTAAAAAAAAAAAAAAAAAAAAAAAGACAATGGCTATCTTGGAGGCTGCCAATTCATATTTCCATCCTGTTGGAGTCTAAAGTACACTCTCTACCACGTGTTCCACAGAACACAACTATGTACAGATAACAAGCATTTCCTCCTCCTTTTATGCACTAGTTTATTTCTGCTTTTGCAATTAAATAGACTTCATTAAAATGAAACTCAGTTAGACTTTTCCACCACTTGTTGGTCTCCTGGACAAGAGAGTCGAGCTACTAACACGAGGGTGGCAGGGAAGAAGTTTGTAAATCTCAAAAAATGTTACCTGGCCAGCAACAGTGATATATAGTGATTAAACTGCAACATTTTAACCACGTGAGAAATGAGATTATTCCTGGCCATAAATGATCAAACTGGCATAGGTACTTTGTCTCCTATCCATTTTTAATGAACTATATATATACTCCTTATTCAATAGCATTAATAAATTCAGGGTCAACTCTTCATTTTAGTACACTGCAGTTGGAGGAGTTAAGATGGCAGAGGAATAGGGAAACCCTAGGTGCCTGGAAAAAGCTGAAAGAATCCACCATATTGTGAAAGGTAGGAATGGCAGAGAGTTGATTTAGGAGAGAAAAGAAGTGTGGGTGCTGCTGAATGTGGAAAGACAGAGAAAGAGTGAAAGTGCAGGAATGTTAGTACTCTGCAATTCAAACTGATTCCTAGGTGCCTGTGATACATTTCTATGTTTTTTCCCACAGTCTACCAACTTTTTACCTCCTACCAGAGACTAGACTACCTTAAAACTCCTAACAAAGAAATAGTTCCATCCCAAGTTCTAGAATTTCACACTGGCACTGAGCTTAATGAGTTTCACTTGTCATCACATTTTGTTAAAACACAAACTTTATGTTCTACTTATCATTGCTTTTTTTTTTAAATGACATTTTTAAGGCTTTCTAAAATTTTATGACAGATATGATACAGTTGCTCTGGAGCATTTTACCATCATAGCACTCAGGGGCTGACATCTAAAATCCTGTAATCATGTCCCACAACAGAGATATTCGTTTGTACATTTACACTCCAGATGTTGAACATTTGCCAAAGGCAATGTTTTTGTGAGACCACTGGTTCTTCTTCAAAAATCTTACAAATTAGGGGGCGACTGGGTGTCTTGGTTAACTGTCTGACTCTTGGTTTTGGCTCAGGTCATGATTTGAGGTTTGTGAGATTGAGCCCTGTGTTGGGCTCTGCAGTGACAGTGTGGAACCTGCTTGGGATTCTCTCTCCCTCTCTCTCTCTGCCCCTCCCCCATTTGTACTTACTTCCTCTTTCTCTCTCTCTCAAAACAAATAAATAAACATGAAAAAATTAAAAAAAGAATCTTACAATTTAATAGGAGAGCTAAGATGTAACACAAATGAATCCAATTAAGCTAGAATATATAAGTAACTTAACAGGGAACATTTAGAAATAAAGATAGTATTATTTTTGGGTAAGCTGAAGTTCTTTTGTGAAAAAGTATAATTGGAAATATGAGAAATTAAGAAAATATAAAACTGGAAGCAAGATAAAGGTAAACACGGAAAAAAAGTAAGCAGAGACTTATTTTCTTGGCATTTTAAAAATTAAAATAAAGATTTTCTTTTAAATCCAGCCAAATATATATATTATATACAATATATATGTTCTTTTTGTTTTTACTGATTGCTTCAGTACTTTTAGTAATCCTTCATTAATCAGCAAATTCCATGTTATTTTCACCTTTACTCAGAGCCTTCTCTAACGTATCAAGTTTTCCCATCGTCATAAAGCAACACGGCTGCTTCAGAGTTAACGTACCCCTTTATTATGGTTTGTTGAACCTTTTGCTAGGCCTGTGATTCTGTGAAAATTTGCAGAGCAAACAGTTGCCTATCCGTCGTATGTCCTAGTCATGAATGAACCCCAGTGAATACAATCCAGCATGAATCAAAATGTATTTACCAAAAGAAAGTCTCATGGAAAAGTGGTATGCCTTCCAATGAAAGACATTTGTTTATACCCAAAGTATTGGGGGGCAATCATTTAAGCTCAGGTAAGAATTCAACTAATCTATCATTGCATGTGTATGTTATTTTCACATGATAAAGAATGATCTCACCTAATATTTTATAAGTCTGAACTGAATGCTAGCAGAACATCCAAGAAAGAAGATGGCTGAATCCCCAAGTTTAAGATATGTGAAATTAAACATCTTTTGCCTCACAAAATCTGCAATATTTGAGGGACCAAAAGAATGGTGTTACCTGCATACTAAAACAAATTCTGCCTTGATTTATATGTAAACTCATGCAATAGATAAGCTATTCAATTATCTATCCAAGGAGGAGAAATGTAAAAAACTGATATTTAATCCACATTTTTCTTTTCTTCTGTAATCCTGTTTGAAGGAGAATTATCATGCATTGTGGATGCACTTTTTTGTTAGTTGGAGAGTCTTCCCTCATCAATACTCAATCCCCATCCTTTTCATTCAAGACAGAAACACAAAAGAACCTCCTTCACTACTGTGAACTTTCAGTAAATATACTGAAGGAAACACACAACCTAGTTACACAAATAGCAAAAGAGGAGAATAAATTTGATCACCTGAAGGGAGCAAAGGTTTCTCTTTGTAGCACTAGGGGAGGCCAGATCACCCTTACCTTGGCAGTTCAGCTCACAAATCCTGAGATGCTCTGGAACATGAACACCTTTGTTTCAGCAGGAGAGGGGCTGTAGTCCAGACGTGCAATGTAGGATTTTGCCATTGTTAACTGCATAAAGGCAACCAACTAAGAGGACAAGAGGGGCCTAATATTCAGACCTCAGGGCGGGTTCCAGGACATGCTTCTGCAAAAAACAACATGTTTTTCTAATTCACACAAAAGCATTCTCCTCTCATAAACCATGGTCCTGAAGGACTTCACTCACTCTGATGGAATGTTTTCCCAATTCCCATGGAGGCATGATATGGTCTTGTATTGGCCTGGAAACAAACACCAGAGTAAAGTTATTTAAGGGATAATTTATTTCTATTAAGAGATAAATTATACTAAATATGAAGTGCTAATAATATAATGTCTAAAGCATTTACCATGCACCTGGTACTCTACTAGTTGTTTTTATGCAATCTCATTAAACCCTTTCACAAATTTCATAAGGTAGATGTTATTCAAAGAACCCTCTTAAACATCTTTCATCTAAAGGACTCACTAGATTAACAGACATTCTCCACACCCTCAAGAAAACATAATGAGCAATACTCATCATACACTGAACACTTATATTCACTAGGCTATTCTTTAGTAGTAAATATTACTAAAGAGTGTTCATTTCTTCATCCAAAGTTTGAGTTCTATGCTACTAAGAATCAATTGCATTGGATCCTGAAACTTTTAAGGTCTATTGCTATTATTTTGAAATTATGTTATTTACATAATTTGTAAGCCAAAAAGTTAGGAGTTTCTACAGAAATAAAGTTGTTTTCTAGATTTTCTATAAACATTAAGTTAAATATTTAGGGAGCCAAATAAAATGGGTAAGTAAAAAGAACTGTTGTTGAATTGTGTTTACACAGCCACTGTTAAGTGCTAGGAACAATAAAAATTGAGAAAGATTATGCTTCAAGTATCTAAGTTCTCACTCAATTTATTTTACCTTATTAAAATTTTTTAAATGTTTTATTTATTTCTGAGAGAAATAAATTTGACCTCATGAGACAGCATGAGCAGGGGAGGGTCAGAAAGAGAGGGAGACACAGAATCTGAAACAGGCTCCACGCTCTGAGCTGGCTGTCAGCACAGAGCCCAATGCGGGCTCGAACCCACGAACTGTGAGATCATGACCTGAACCGAAGTCAGACGCTTAACTAACTGAGTCACCGAGGCACCCCAGTTCTTATTCATTTTAAAGAAACTAAGACTAAACGTCACAGAAGAAGCATAATAATGTGGTTTATGCAAGACCATACCAAAGTCTGATCAACAGATTTATACTAAAAGAAATGTTTTTTATTCTTCAACAAACTATTGGCAAATGATTTAAGTTATAATTAAATCCTTAAGATTTGTATACATTACTTTTTCTGATTAACTTTTTAAGAGAGCCTCTACTGTATTATTAACAGTACAGAGACGATGGCAATGAGTCAGCTTGTTATATAAGTTGCAAAAAATAAAAATAAGAAGTCACAACCAAGAGATGGATTGAGATCTTAGTCTCCACTTTTACAGAGTCTATATCCAGCCCTGAGACACATCTTAAGCTCTTGATGATTTGACCTCTGCTTAGATTTGTAGACTCATCTTTGCCAGCACCCCACTCATGTTCTAAACTGTAGCCATGATAAATTGCCTTGTGTTTCCCAAATGCCCTATGTTCTATTATTCACTCTGACTTCTAAGCCTTTTACTTATCTTCCTATCTCAACTAGAGCATGTGTTCTTTAAGCTTAAGTTCTCAAGTTCATCCTTGATATATAGTACCAAACCTCGTGCCTGGCATGTAATTGATGATCAGTATATATTTTCAGAAGGAAATCAGAAAGGGAGACACTCTGAGGGGATTTTAATTAATCTTTTCAGAAGCTAGGAAAATCAGAGTGTCACCCATCAGATTATGAACTACAAGAATGCCAGGCTGGTAGCAAAACACAGTGCTAGAAAACCATGATCTGATCTTAAAGATTTGCTGTATTTCAAGATCAATAATATTCACATTTTAAAAATCTTTTTTAAATCATTCTATGATTAATACGTTTAAATTTTAAAAGAAACATGCTTAAAAATGAGCTAAGACACTGAGAGAACTGCTTTTATATACTAAGCATTTTAAAATTTCAGTTTTACTACATGAGTCACATTATTTCAGACTCTATTAATTTAAAATGTATAATTATTCAGTCATAGACCAGGGTAAAATTTACCTTATAAATTTCAAGGATAAAAAAATCAAGTTTCAAAGCCAAATAAGAGTATGAAACAGAATAGCAGGGGCAATATTTATCTAATTTAAAAGAATTACTTAAAGCTCATTAGAAGCATTTATCTGCATAAAAGTAAATCAATAGTATAATTGCAATTCATTGTCTTCTGTACTTTAAAGCTGTTTCTTTAGCAGGTTTTTTCTGCAATTCTTTTCTAACCTAGATTAGGTACCTAAAAGTAATGAAGTTCATTTCTAAAAGCATAATCTTATTTTTTAATCAATTCACACTATCCTTCTATTTTAAGCAGTTCTCAATCTTTTTTTCTAAAATAAATATAAGGGATAATCATTTATCTAATCATTTATTTATTCAATGAGCATTCATTAAGTGTATACTATTCTCCAAGTTCTTTCTTAAACACTGTGAATATAGCAAAGGATAAACAGATATGATTCATCTTCTCATGGAACTTATATGCCCCTGGAGACACAGAAAATAAACAAATAAACAGGGCAAAATGAAGAAGAGACAAGTGCTCTATGATGAAAATAAAAGAGTGTGATGTGACCTGCAGTTATTTCAAATTGAATAATCAGAAAACATTTTTCAGAGGAGGTATTTAAACTAAGGCTGAGTATTAAGGAGAAACCAACCATTCAAAAATCTATGAAAAGTATTACAGGCACAGAAAATAGCTAGTCCAAGGTCCCAGACAGTGAGTAGAGAGGAGTGTAAGATGAGATAAGGTCAGAGAGTTAGCAGGGATTGGATCATGTAGGGCTTTATAAGCTAAGAGTGTAGATTTTACTATAAGAGTAATTGTGTGTCACTGGAAATTTTTAAGGAGATGAGAGATAGAATGTGATCATGAAGGTTTTGTGGATACTATATAAAAATTGGTTTAGCAGAAGCACAGGTTGGGAGGAGGGGAAGAGAGCAGAAATAATGAAATCAGTTAAGAAGCCATTTCAGTTGTCAACATGAGACAAAATAGTAGCATTAGAGACAAGAAAAGAGTAGACAATTTTTGGACATTTTTAATGAAGAATCTAAAGAACTTAAAGATATTCATCACAAGTGAGGGGAAGAGAGAAAAAAGTTTGACTCTTACGTTTTTGGGTTGAGATACTAAATGGTAATGACATTCAGCCAAGTGAGAAAGACTGAAAACAAATAAGCTGGGATGGAAGATCAAGACCTTTGTTTTGAACAAATAATAAGTGAGCTAGTTTACTAGATATCCAAATGGATAAGTTACAGAGAGTTGGTCCATGAGCCTAGATTTTAGAGAAGAGATGGAGATAGAAATAACAGAGTTAGGATTCACCAGCAGAGAGAATGAATTTAAATCCATAAAACTGGATGATATTGTCTAAGAAAAGACTAAAGACTAAAAAACAAACAAACAAACAAACAAAACAAGCTTACACAAGATATATGACATGACAATATTTAAAGATTGTGCAAAGGCACTGAAGACAGCAAAAGAGATGCACAATAATTAGTTAGGGAAAGTGAAAGGCATCAAGAACCAGTACCATAGAAGTCAGAAGAAAAAAAAATTCAAGAGGAAGAAGTCATCTGCTCTATCAAATGTTATTGAAATGTAGCACAATAAAGTGAGAAAGGTGGGCTAGATCACTGATTTTGGCAAAATTTTGGTTGTGAGAGACCATATGAAGAACAGTTTTAGTAGACTAGTAGCCATGGAAATCTGATTAACTTAAGCTGAGGAAAAGATGAAAGCGGAGAAATACAGAGTATATAAATGGATAACTTTGGAATTTTTTATATAGAAAAAAGAGCAGTAAGATGAGAAAATAGTTGAAATGGGACATGACCACAAAAAAGCATGTTTTAAAATTGGTGATATTAAGGCATGTTTGAATACCAATGGTAATGTTCCAATTTAAGACAGGTATTGACAATACAGGAGAAAAGAATTAATTTAAAGACTGGAACTTCTGAAAAGATGTGAGACTATCCAGAGCACATGTAAAAGAAGTAGCTTTAAATTACAGTAGGGGTACTTCATATATTGTTATAGGAGGGAAGGAAAGGGTATGAATCAGACCACAGATAAACTGGTAAGACTGGTACTGATGATAAGAGAGTTTCTTCCTGATTGTTTTTTGTTGTTGTTGTTGTTGTTGTCATTGTTTTCATGAAGTATGAGGCAGAATCATATCTCAAGACTGGAGGAAGGATGTGGGGTGTTTGAGGAAAGAGCTAAAGCTATAAAATGGTCACCTGAAGAGATTAAAATATCTCTTCAAGCAACATCACATGTCTATTTGGTTTTTGTGAACATGAATTTAAAGTTAGACACTGGGACACCTGTGTCATCAGTTTGGTTAGGCATCCAAAAATTGATTTCCAGGTGATGACCTCACAGTTGGTGGGATCAAGTCCTGTGTCAGGCTCTGCACTGACAGTGAGGAATCTGCCTGGGATTCTCTCTCTCCTTCTCTTTCTGCCTATCTTCCCCTCATATACATAACACACACTGTGTGTGTGTGTGTGTGTGTGTGTGTGTGTGTGTCAAAATAAAAAAATAAACAGGTTTTAAATAAATAAAGTGAAATGTTTACAATCAATGCCATAGAAGTGAAAAAAAGATCATAAGGGACTATTATGAACAAATATATTCTAACAGATTGGAAAATCTGGAAGAAACAGATAAATTCCTAGAAGCATACAACCTACCAAGAGTGTATCCAGAAGAAATAGAAAGATTGAATGGACCAATGACAAATAAGGAGATTGAATCAGTGCTCAAAAGCCCTTCCCCCAAAATCAGAGTTGGATGATATCACAGGTGAATTTTTAAAAACCACTTCAAAAATTCCAATCCTTCTCAAACTCTTCCAAAAAATAGAAGAGTTTCCAAACTCAGTTAACGAGGTCAACATTACCTTGATAACATTCATTCATTCATGAATTCATTCATGAATCAATACATGCATGAATCAATCATTTGCTATATAGCACATTAACAGAATCAAGGATAAAAAGCATGTGATCATCACAGTAAGTGCAGAAAAAGCATTTGATGAAATTCACATGTTTTCATGATAAACACTCTTAACCAATTAAGTATAGAAGGAATTTACCTCAACACAATAAAGGCCATATATGAAAAGCCCACAGCTAATACTGAATAAATGAAAGCTTTTCCTCTAAGATCTGGAATAAGATAAGGATGCTCACTTTTGCCACTTCTATTCAGCATAATAGCAGAATCCTACCTAGAGCAATTAGGCAGGAAAAGGAAATAAAAGGCATTCAAGGAAGAAGTAAAATGATCTCTGCAGAGAACATCATCTTATATGTAAAAGCACTAAAGAATCCACCAAAAAACTTAAAATTAATAAATGAATTCAGTAAAGTTGCAGTGATTTCTTGAATATAATACTAAAAGCACAGGAAATAAAGCAAAAAAATAAATAACTGGAATACTGTCAAACCAAAATGATTCTGCATAGCAAAGGAAACAATCAACAAAATAAAAATGCTACCTGTAAAATGGGATGTTTGTAAATCATATATTCAACAAAGGGTTAATATACAAAAACTATAAGGAGCTCTTATAAAGCAGTAATAAAAACAAATTAAAAAAAGAAAGAAAAGGAAAAAGAAAAAAATAACTCAGTTTATAATAGGCAAAGGTGGGGCGCCTGGGTGGCTTAGTCGGTTAAGCGTCCGACTTTCGCTTAGGTCATGATCTCGCGGTTCGTGGGTTCAAGCCCCGCGTCGGGCTCTGTGCTGACTGCCAGCTCAGAGCCTGGAGCCTGTTTCAGAGTCTGTATCTCCCTCTCCCTCGCTCCCTCCCTTGCTCATGCTGTCTCTCTCTCTCTCTCTCTCCTAGAAATGAATAAAAAAAAAAAAATAGGCAAAGGAACTGAATACACTTTTCTCCAAAGAAGAGATACAAATAGTCAATAGATATATAAAAAGGTGCTCAACGTCACTAACCATCAGGGAAATTCAAATCAAAATTACAATAACATATTTCACACATATTAGGGTGCCTTTTATAAAAAAATACAAAGCAAAACAAGACAACACTAACAAATGTTGGTAAGAATGTGGAGTAAAGGAACTCCACTGGTGGAAATGTAAATTGGTGCAGCCACTATGGAAAACAGTATGCAGGATCCTCAAAATATTAAAAATAGAACTATCATAGGACCTAGCAATCCCACTTCTGGGTATATATCCAAAGGAATTTAAATCAGGATCTCTAAGATATACCTTTACTTCCATGCTCACTGAAGCATTATTCACAATAACCAAGACATTGAAGCAATCTAAATGTCCATCTATAGATGAATTTATATTCATATGTATATATACATATACATATATATATGCACATATATACATATACGTATATTATATATGCACATACACACATATATGTGTGTATGTGTATACATAATAGTATCTATAGTTAACAATATTGCATTGCATACTTAAAAATATACTAAGGGATAGGTCTTATGTCAAAGGTCCTTATCACACAGTGGTAGTAGTAGTAATAACAATAATAATAGTAAAGTGAAAAGAAACTTTTGGAGATAAAGGATAGGTTTATAGCATGGATTATAGTGATGGTTCATGGGTGTATACTTACCTCCAAACTCATCAAGTTGTACATGTTACTTATGTACTGTTTTTGTATATCAAAAAATGAATTTAAAGAACAGTGAAATGCTTGTCTTTTTTCCCCCAGCAAAGTTGGGCTTCTCTGGAACAGGTACCAAGCAGACAGTAATTTAAATGGGTTTTGCTGGAAAAGTGTGAGCTGGCCAAATAGGAACATTAAAATGTTTGTAAGAGAGTCATTTTTGGAGAGTCAATGTGAGATATAAATAATCTTCATTAACAAGAGAGGATGTAGAACTTTAAGTTTCAGGCATTTGGATTTTACAGGCTTTTTTATTTCATGCTAGAAACTCGCACAAGCTTCTGTCTTCCCTTTCCAAGTAAATATACTTAAAAAACACAAAATTCTTCATTTATTATCATCACCATTTCATACCTCAAAATAAAGAACAAAATGTAGGAAGGATACAACTTTGAATAAAGGACAGTACTTCAAATTAAATTAAATTAATTTTCTGGAAAACTCACAATGTTGTTCTTATTTTCTTATTTTATCTGAGTGAACATTTGCTCATGGACCAGCGCAGTGTCACTGACCTATATTGGCAATCATGGTGTACAGCATCGACATAGAGTAAAAAAGACCTGATCCTGGACCCCAGTTCTGACTACTATCAACAATCTGATTTGGGGAAACTTGCATCATTTTTGTGAAACTCTGCAAAATGTGATATCTCATCTGTACATTGCAGGAATAAGCACTACCTCACAGAGTTTCTATGAATATCACATTTGATCACATGTAAATTGCCTTCTATAATGCCTGGTTTGTAGTAAGCAGTCTTTTATGGCGATTGTTGTTATTATTTTCCTCTTTTCCTTCCATGAAACTGCTATTAAGGAATCTTTTCCTCCTCATCTTCAGAGTTTCTTATAAAGGAAATCAGGCAAAAAATTCTAACTGATGTCAATTCTAGTTAAAGCAGCAAAAGTCTTTTATTATTAAGACAAAAGAGACATAATAACGTAGTATGGTACCTACTTTATATTTGCTTCCAAAATGATAAGAACTCAATTTAACATTCAGTTAGGATTATATAATCCTAAATTTGGGTTATATCTCTATTTTGTCAATAGATTTTATTTTGTAGTTATTTTTAAAAACAAAATACTGTATATTTTTCTTTTAGTGTGTTAATTATAATTTATCATTTTAAATTTATAATTCATCCAAAGATAATAATTAGAAAATTTAAGAGCTGGTCTTTCACATATCATGTAAGAATCCTAGTTGGTCCTAAGATAGATGTTGACATTCTCTTGAGTAGAAGTACTTCAAAAAGTTTTCACAAACTTAGAGTCAACCAAATATATATAAGAAATTTAAATATTAATTTGTCTGAGGATGGAGATTAGAATATTTTTGTTGCCTTAGAATTGCAGCTAAATCCCCAAAGCTCACTTAAAAGTAAGTCACCGAAACCATGCCACTAGGACCTACCCAACCATCACCCTTATGCAAGCCCCTGTCTACCTATTCAAGCAGAAGCCTAGGGAGTTCGAGATATTTCCCCAAGTCATAGTTACCCACCAAGAGAAAGAATGCACTGGGAAGGACATGCTTTCACAGGCCAGTGAGGAGATGTTTTGGGAGAAACCATTCACAGAGACTCGGGCCGCCTGCATGTGTGGTTTTTTCTAAGACCAAAATAGTGTGTCTTTTCTAACACCAACCAACTCTAATTCTCCAACAGCAACTGTGTGTTCAACAATTCAACTCAATTTTGACACTAACTACCCAGAGGTAGCACAACCCCCCTCCCTCCCCAGGTTAAGCTTAGTCTCATAAGACTGCCTTCACTTCAGAGGTCAGCCAAAAATAGAATATCTAGGCTACTCACACTTCTGCCCAGATGACTACAAACTGCAGGCTGTCACAACTCCATCCTCAGGTTTGATAATTCAGTAGAATGACTTATAGAACTCAGGTAAGCACTTTACTTGCAATTACTAGTTTCTTATAAAAGATAACTTAGAAAAACCCAAATGGAAAGATTCGTAAGGCAAGATTTGGGGGGGAAAGGGTGCCGAGCTTCCATGCCTTCTCCGGGCATACCACTTTCCCAGCACAGTGATGTATTCACCAATCAGGAAAGTTCCCTGACCCCATTATTAATAGTAAATGGAGGTTTCATTATATGAGCACAATCAATTAAATCACTGGCAATTGATGATTGAACTCAATCTCTAGCATCTTTCTGATCCGCAGAAGTTAGGGAGTGGGGTGATAGTTCTAACCTTCTGAACGTGTGTTTGATTTTGGGGGGGGCAAAACCTCTCTCTGGGCCTACCAAAGCCATCTCATTAGCATATGAAGAAAGTGAATTGCAAATGGCTGTGTGCCAGGAACTGGAGAGAATGCCAAATATTTATTTTTTACTATACCACACTGCAGTAAGGGCAACTTGGCACCTTATCCCCCTTGGATGTTTGCTAGGCTATGTGGCATGATGACTGCCCTCATGTCATTTCCAGATAGAGGCGCAGAAAACAATAACAACAACAGAACAAAACAAAACAAAAAGAGCAGAGAGAACAGAGCTTGTATTCTTTTGATATTTTTAGGGGGAAATAAAAGCAAGAATTAACATAACTCCTTTAAGGGCAGGGAATAAAGTTTATGATTCAATAAACTGGTTATTCATTCATTCAATATGTATATTTTTGAGTGCCCTTAAACCAAACACTGTTCTAGATGTGCCAGACAGAGCTGCAAACAGGACAAAGACCCTGTTCTGTTTATGGAGTGGATGTTGTGATGGAGGAGACACACAGGAGGCAAGGAAGCTTATATATGTAGTAGTTTCAAAGTGAGTGGTACATAGAAAAAGAGCAGGGGCACCTGGGTGGCTCATTTAGTTAAGCATCCAACTCTTGGTTTTGGCTGAGTTCTTGATCTCCCAGTTTTGTGAGTTCAAGCCCCACATCAGGCTCTGCACTGACAGCATGGAGGCAGCTTGGGATTCTCTCCCAATCTCTCTCTTGTCTCTTCCACCACTTGCTGTCTCTGTCTCTCTCAAAAGAAATAAATAAATTTAAACAAAAACAAACAAACAAACAAACAAAAAGAGGGGCGCCTAGATGGCTTTGTTGGTTAAATGTCCAACTTTGGCTCAGGTCATAATCTCACAGCTGGTGCGTTTGGGCCCCACATCAGGCTCTGTACTGACAGCTCAGAACCTAGAGCCTGCTTCAGATTCTGTGCCTCCCTCTCTCTGCCGCTTCCTCTCTCTCTCTCTCTCTCTCAAAAATAAACATCAAAAAACTTTTTCAAGAAAAATAAAAAAAAGTAGGTAAGGGTACAGGGATTCGGGGTAGTGATTTGGGGTTATTTTAGAGACGCCCTCATTGTGAAAATGATACCTGAGTAGAGATTTCAAGGAAATGTGGAAGCAAGCCACAGGAAAATCCAGTATACTTATTTTGCTATTTCTCAAAATAGAATGAATACAGTTTAAAATAACTAAAGTAGAAATTCAGGTTCTAGTAATGATAGTCCAAAGTAGAAAAGGAGAGTTTGCATAGTGTAATTATCTGATAAGCATGTCTTGTTTATATTTTACCAAAAACCTTTCTTTGTGTAGCAATCTTAACAAAAATGAAGAAAACTATATCCAGTCTTCTGACTCCCACACAGACCAATGCTTTACAAGAAAGTATTTTTTTAAAATCATGAAAACTGTATATCGCCTTCTAATCAATATGTGGAAATCAATGATCCAATGATATCTAATGAGATTTGAGGAATGTAATGCTTCTTCTAGTGTTTTAAATGTGAAAGTTTGACTTCTACAGATCAATAGACAATGATCTAAATGGATCTAAATGGCCCTATCTGGCAGGCAGGCAGGTATAGCCAAGGGGGAAAAAAAAAAATAGGTTTTGCAGGCACTTGGTACAATCACTTCTTTCTTTAAAACCCACAAAATAAATGCTTATCTTTCTGTTACATTTATCTTATTTGAATTATATTCAGTTTTGAATTTGGTTTTTGATCCCTACCACACTTTCTGCACTTTAGAACAGGAACTGTGCTTTAATCATTGTTCCAATGACTAAACAATGAGTTCATGGCTGGGCTTCTGACCTTACACCTTTTTCTCCAATTCTTACATAAAGATAAACACAGCCCTGGGGCGCCTCGGTGGCTCAGTCGGTTAAGCATATGACTTCAGCTCAGGTCATGATCTCGCGGTTCGTGGGTTCGAGCCCCGCGCCGGGCTCTGTGCTGACTGCCAGCTCAGAGCCTGGAGCCTGTCTTCAGATTCTGTGTCTCCCTCTCTCTCTGACCCTCCTCTGCTCACACTGTCTCTCTCTCTCTCTCAGAAATAAATTTAAAAAAAAACATTTAAAAAATTTAAAAAAAGATAAACACAAACCTATACTGTTTTTCTTCTAACATTTTCCCCCCTAATTTAATAATGTGCTTTTCTATATCAGAAAGTCTTTATACCTTTTGCTGTACCTGCATGGTATTTCATTGTGTGGCTGTATTTCCACCACGCTAAAGTGTATTGCCATTAATAACTTTGTGTTTTGTGGTAGGCAGAATTCTAAGATGACCACCTCTGATGCCCACTCTTGTATAATCCCCTAACCTTTGACTGTGGGAGGGACCTGTAAATATGATGGAATCTCACTCCCATGATAAGGTTACATTATATGGCACAGTTGACCTTAAGAAAGAGATTATCTTAGGTGAGCCTGATCTAATTAGTCATTAAAGAGGACTGGGCTCTTTTTGAAGAAAGGTATTCAAACCAAGAGAAGATTCTCCAAGTCTGGTTTTCAAGATAGAGGGAGGAATATGACAAGTAATGTGGGCAATTTTCAGTTGCTGAGAGCACACACACCCCAGCCCCCCCTTCCCCTGCCAGCCTACAACCAGTAAGAAAATGGAGGATTCCGTGCTTTAACTGTAAGAAATGGAATCCTGCCAACAACCTGAAAGAGCTTGGTAGAGAACACCAAGCTTCAGATTACAATACAGCTTTGATTTCAAGCCGTGATACCCTGAGTGGAGAATTCAGTTATGCTTTTGGCTGGCTTCTGACCTATGGAAACTGTGAGATAATAAATTCGTGGTGTTTTAGATCTTTAAGTTTGTAGTGATTTGTTACATGGCTCTTCTTTATCAAGAGTTTCCCTTGGCTATAATTACTTGCTTACTTCTTTTCCATATAAACTTTTTAACATCAGTTTCACAGTCCAGAAAAATAAAATTGATGGTACACTGTTGAATTAACTTAGGAACAACTCACATCTTATTTTAAGAAATTTTTAATCTTACACATTTATATTTTAAGATCTTCTTAATTTAGCTTTCCATTTTTTTATGTGTACTTTTATTAAACAGAGGAAAATATTCACTGAGGTAAGTTGGATTTCCTGTTATTTAGCATAGGTTTCTTTCCAAAACAATTAGCTTTAGGCTTTCTAACAGTTTCCCAGGGCTGCCATAGATCCACAAATTGGATGGCTTAAAAAATAGACATTTATTGCTGCACAGTTATGGAGGCTAGAAAGCCAAAATCAAAGAATCAGCAAGGTTGGTTTCTTCCGAGGCTGTGAGAGTGAATTTGTTCCATACCTTTCTCAAAGCTTCTGGTGCCTTCAGGTATTCCTTCGTTTATAGATGGCATTTTCCCTATGTCTTCCCTGTATTTATGCCTACTGCTGGGTCCAAATTTCTCCTTTTAATAAGGGCATAGCCATATTGGATAACCCCACACTAGACCTCATCTTAACCTGAAGATTATCTGCAACAACCTTATTTCCCAATAAGGTCACATTCACAGTCACTGAGAGTTAGGACTTCCATATCTTTTAGGGCCACAGGTTTCAACCCACAATGGGCCTCTTCAGCGGTTCTTTTTAAAAAATGTTTATTTATTTTTGAAAGAAAGAGAGACAGAAAGTGAGCAAGGGAAGGGCAGAGAGAATCTGAAGCAGGCTGCAGGCTAGGAGCTGTCAGCACAGAGCCCAACACGGGGCTGGAACTCAGGAACCATGAGATTATGACCTGAGCCAAAGTCAGACACTCAGCTGAACCACCCAGGTGCTTCTTCTTCAGCTATTCTTAGGGAGAATAAGAACTCTAATAAAAATATAGATAAAAAATTTTAAAAGTCTTTTCTAGCTCTGCCACCTTATAGCTAAGTAACTTGTTATTTTTTTTAAAGCAAAATAGTAAAAATAAAAAAATGTTAAGCTTTCCTAAGCTTGAGACTTCACAATTCTTAAATGATGAGTTCAGCTTAAAACAAAAAGGGTCATGTTCTTTTAAAGAAATTTCTGATTCATCAGATTCTTGAGGAGAAAAAACAAACCAACTAAACTGAAAACCTGTCAACTATGAAGATATTTGAAATAAAAAACCTTGATTTTACTTTATAGCATTACTTGAAATTTAGTTAGCATTTCAGAAGGAAGGTAGACTTGAATTTTTATGAGTCCTCTCAGAGTTTAATGAGTTTTATTTCTTAAGTAAACCTTTATTGGAGGAAATTAAGATCTTACAAGATCTTAAATGGAACGAAAACTAAATCAAAAGCTCGTGGTGGGGAAGGTCGTAACCTTAGACACAATCACTTAATCATTTGTTACCATATGTTGGAAATCCATTATACCTCAGCTTGCAGCCTTGAGATCAGACTTAACCTGGGTCTGAAAATAAGCAATGACTTGTGTGCCTGGAAGTCAAATATTAATCTATATCAGATCTAATGGAATATTTACCATATAGATCTTCCTTGACTTAAAATAGGGTTACATTTGGATAAACCCATCATAAGTTGAAAATATTCCAAGTCAAAAATTCATTTAATGCACCTAACCTACTGACCATCAGAGCACAGCCTCACCTATGTTAAACGTGCTTTGAACACTTACATTAGCCTACAGGTGGGAAAAATTATCTATCTTAAGCCTAGGCTATACTAAAGTGTTGAACATCTTTTTTTAGTTATTGAATACTGGACTGAAAATAAAAACAATGGTTGTATGGGTACACAATGTTCTTAAGTGTATCTGTTGTTTAGCCTTGTGGTCGTGTGGCTGACTGGGAGCTAGGCTCACTGCCACCACCTATCATCATAGATAGCTAGCCCAGGGAAAGATCACTATTCAAAATTCGAAGGAGAGTTTTGCTGAATACATATGGCTTTCACACCATTGTAAAGTCAAAAATTCATAAGTTGAACCATCATAAATCATTGTCTCTACTCTGGCACTTTATTTGAATCTCTTTATGTGTGTGTGTATATGTGTGTACACACATGCACACATTTAATAGTGATGAACATGGTAGTCAAGGCTTGAGGGAGGAGTGGAAAGAAGGAATGAAGTTGATCCAAATTCCATTTTTCCTCATTAACTGAAATTCTACTCTTCTCCTCTGTATGCATGCAAAATATCATTACTTTTTTTTTGTATTTGTGAGAGAACAATTGGCTAAATGCCTAAAATAGCCTTTTCTCTATCCCTTTCCTCTCCTGCTTCTCCCTCCAGCTTTGCCACCCTCTTCCACTATTGTATCAAGTGGCCTTGCCATGGGAGCTACAATCAGCAATGGAGACTACACTTACTGGAATCACCTCTATATTTAGAATCTCACCCTGAATTCTACCTTCATCTTTGACAATGGAGCACCCTTAAAGCCATAAAAATTTAGCCAACTCACTCAGTTTAGGAAAGTCATCCTATTGTTTTAGTTGATGTTGACATTATTTTTATCTTTGCTCAGTTTTCTTTTTCCTTTTCATGTAAGCGGATTTATAGGAGAGAGCATCAAGCTAGCCAGGGTGAGCAGGCTTCCTGATGGACAAACAGAAGGAGAGATGACTGCTTAGGTATTTTATCAAGGTCAGTAGGTGAAGAAAGATAGACATTAGTGTAATTATAATATCATATCACAGCAAAGGAACCATAAAGGCCTCTCGTTAGATCAAACCTCCACAGATAAGTAACCTGAGGACACAATCTTGCAAACAGTGGCTGTTGAAGAGTTCACTGATTACTCCCAATACACATTCTTTCCTCTTTCCTTTCAGCAGTACATTTTGGCTTCATAGCTAGAGACTATATTTTGAAACTTCCTGAATTAGTTTTCTATTGCTGCCACAACAAATTTTCAAAATTTACCAGCTGAAAATAACACCCCTTAATATCGCAGAGTTCTGGAGATGAGAAATGCCAGAGGATCCAGCTGAGTTATCAACTCAGGGCTGCACAAGGCTAAAATCAAGATGGTGGCTGGACAGGGCTCTACCTGGAGATTTCAAGAAAGAACCTGCTTCTAATCTCAGTAAAATTATTGGCAGAATTCAGTTCCTTCTTATTTTTAAAGTTGAGGTCTCTGTTTGCTTAATATGTAGCCTTTCATATTCAAATAAATAATGGCTCATTAAATTCTTCACACTGAATCTTTGACTTCTGCTACCACCAGAGAAAGATCTCTGCTCCTGTAGTTATAGTAGGCCCAACCAGATGATGTAGGATAATCTACCTATCTTAAAGTTATCTCATTAGTAATCTTAGTTACATTCCTTTGGATATATAATAAAACATATTCACTGGAGTAACTTTAGAGGGTAAAAGTCATGTATGGCCAAATTCTGCCTACTACGCCTCTCTTACAGAAGTGGCCATTACAGAGCCACCACTCTGCATAATACCAGGAGGCATCATACATGTGAACTCCACTGCAAATGATGCCCCTTGGAAGTGCACAACATGGGAGAAATATACTATATAACTAGGTTTTAACTATTGTGATATAAGTGGAAATAATGTGTCTAACTTCCAATTATTTTAAACTTTATATTGAGAAAGAAAGAGAGAGAGAGAGTGAGCAGGGGAAAGGGGTAGAGGGAGAAAGCAAGAGAATCCTAAGCAGGCTCCATGTTGAGCATGGAACATGAGGCTCAATCTCACGATCCTGAGATCATGAACTGAGCTGAAATCAAGAGTTGGACATTCAACCGACTGAGCCACCCAGGCAATTCCTGATTATTTTAAACACAAAGTATCTTGCCCTGTTCTTTTTCTCTTTCCTTTTTTTCTAACTTGAAAATGGCAACGTGAGCAATCTGGGAAGCTGTATGTTAAAAATGGCAAAGCCATTTTGTCATTCCTGGACCATTCATCTATGACACATTAAGTTAAAAAGGAAAACAATTATATCTTGTTTAAGTCACAGTATTTTATAGGTTTTTTTTTTGTTATTGTAGTTTAGCTTGCTAATGGGTCACAGAATTAGGATTAAAACTCAGGCCATTTGATTCCTAGTCAGGACTTTTAATGCCATGTTATTTCTCTTTATTTATGTTGAGTTCTAAATTCTGCCACTAATTATGGAACTTATTGTTTCGGGTTGCTTCTCACTTGGTAGGTCTTTCATTCTTTGGTCTCAAGTTCATTATTATCCTCTTACATTCCCTAAAACTTCTGTGAGAATCTGATATTGGGGAGAAATGGCAGGTCTGGATGGAATTTGAAAAAGCGTGGTTAGGGATGGTAATAATGAATGACATAGTTGGGTGAATCTGGCTTATGTAACATCTCCAGTCTCTTTATAAGAAGTCTTGGAGTAAAAAATGAAATTCATTATTTATACAAATTCTTGAAAAGTGGTGGATAATTCCAGCAAAAAATAAAATATATCATAATAAAGGGAAAATAATAGTTGTTCTAGTAAATAGAAAAAAGTCAGCATGTCCATTTTTCATACAACATCAGTATGAATAACCAAATAATTTATACAAAAAGCAGGTATCTAAAATTATGCATTCATAAAATAAAAAAGTTACTGACAATGCCTAATCAAGCATTAGATAGCATTTGTCTATATCCAACAGATCTATTTTTCTCCACCTTCTTCATCAAATGGCATTCAAAGTCTTTGTCATATTCCAGATTTAGCAATTTCATTCATCTTGGCAGCAGTGTGGGTATTGTTCTGGATGAAGCCTTCTCTAAGGAGAGAATGCAGCCAATGTCTGTGATCCCTTAGTCCTTTTCGTTCTGGCTGATAACTTTCATCTTGTCTCCAATTGCTTCAATGGCTCTGAGCCTCCCTGAAATATTACTGATGATTTTAGGCATTATTTCTATTTTTAAAAAATTAATCCTCAGAAAACAGATAAGCTCACAGTCTAAGACAACTCGCAGAGTACAATATCCCAGGAGCAATTGGGATTTTCCCAGCAGATATTGTCTGGGAAATCACTTTGCATTGTACTAAGTACTTCTATATCAGGCTTTACCTTGACACTTAGAAGCACTTTTGAACCAACTAACGGATGAGCGATAGTATAATCTCCACCCTGAACAAATTTTCTCAGACATTTTCAACTGTATAATTATATCCAATTTATTCTTATTTATTAATAAAGATGCTGTTTTTTCACTCTATTCTCAAAAAATATAAAATAATTATGGATAAACTAGGTTGCCAGTTGACCTGCCACAGATATTTGTTATTTGCTCTAGTGACAGCTGAGGAATGAAAGGTGGCTGCTTAGGGAAGGTAAATGTGGTATTATAAGCAGAGAAGAGACAGTAAACTTCAGGAGGGCCCTGGGAGATGAGCTCCTGATTACCCGCATTGTCTTTTCCAGAATTACTAACTATCTCTGCATCTGCTTCCTTATCTAAGACATGGGGAGCCAGTACCTCCTTCTCCATGTATATTTGAAGATAGAATGAGGAAAAGATAGAAAGCCTATATCCATAATTCTTGCAACTTAGTTGGCCCCCAAGCATAGTTTCCTCTTACTACTTCCACCTACTCTTAGCCCTGATAGAGGAGACTCTGGTAAGGAACAGATTTAAAAAGTGAGATATTCTCTGGCGACAAATTCATTAAAAGACTCTACTATCTGAAACTGCAGAGGTAGATAGGACCTGTACCCCTGGCCAAGCCACTTCCAGTTAATAGTTCTCTTTCTTAAAGGAGAATGTTATACCTAAGTTTACACCATATATTAATTTCCTCTGGCTATGTAACAATTAATCATAAATTTAGTGGTTTAGAGCAACACAGATTTGTTATTTGTTTCCATGTGTCAGGTCAGAGTATGGTTGGATGGGTCCTCTGCCTTGAGTCTCCCCAGACTATAAGCAAAGGACCCTCTGAGATGCGTTCTCATCTGTAATTTGTGATCCTCTTCCAAGTTGTTGGAAGAATTCAGTTTCCTGAAGTTTTTGGACTGAGACCTCTTTCTTGATGGCTGTTTGCTCTGGGCCACTGTCTGTAACTAGAGGTCACTGTCAGGTCCTAGTAAAGCTGCCATATCATTGATACTTACTTCTTTCAAACAAGCAGAATCTTCTATAATACAACCTAGCCAAGAGAGTAATTGCCCCATCATATTCTCAGGTCTCACCTACACTCAAGGGAGAGAATTAGGTGGGAAATTTAGGTCACTTGGTGGAAATCTCGGAGACCATCACAGAATTCTGTCTGCCATACTCAACCCATTTTGAAACAAAATAATCTGATTCTTAGTGTCAGGTAATACTGTCCCACTGAAAATACATAATCTAAGGCAGAGAAGGACAGATACCATATGTTTGCATGTATAGGAGGAACTTAACGGAGGACCATGGGGGAGAAGAAGGGGAAAAATAGTGGGGGAGAGGGAGGGGGGCAAACCATGAGAGACTCTTGAATGCCGAGAACAAACTGAGGGCTAATGGGGGTGGGGGAGAGGGGAAGGGAGGTGATGGGCACAGAGGAGGGCACTTGTTGGGATGAGCACTGGGTGTTATACGGAAACCAACTGGACAATAAACTATTTTAAAAAATACATAATCTAAACTACACCCATGTATAATTCCTTTCCCTTCTCTATCCTGCTTACCTTCCCTCTTACAGGTTTCTTCTGAGACATTCCTTTAATAAGTATCTTGTATATGAATACTCATCATGGGCTCTGCCTCTAGAGATGCCAAATGAAGACACCTTATGTTCTTGTCTAGTTACATACTTTATTATGATTATAATGTAAGTTCTACATTTTTCTTTTGTCTTATTTATTTCTGAAAATTGTTCCACAAGAATTTTTAAATAATATTGTCAAGTTAAATTCTAATTAGAACTTGATTTTAATGACATTAAACCTACAATATAAGGCTAGACAAGCTGATACTTTGACAACATTCAGACTTCTAGAAATATGGCATATCGGTTCATTTATTCAAGAATTCTTTCATGCCTCTCAGTAAAATATCACATGCATTTCTTATTAAAGTTAGTGTATATTTTACATTAGTTGTTACTGTGAATGGACATTTTTTATTATGATTATATTACTTTCTGTTTATTGTTACTATAGAAGTGATGGGGACACCTAGGTTGCTCAGTCAGTTAAGCATCTGACTCTTGATTGTGGCTCAGGTTATGATTTCACAATTCGTGAGTTTGAGCCCTGCACCAGGCTCATTGCTGTCAGGACAGAGCGTGTTTGGGATTCTGCCTCTCTCTGCCCCTCCCCTGCTTGCCCTTTCTCTCTTGCTCAAAAATATACAGTTAAAAAAAAAAGAATTGATTTTTTTTATAAATCATTTTGTAAATCATTTTTTTATAAAACATTTTATTTTTATAAATGCTTTCAAAGACATATTTAAGAATAAAATCAATGCATTTTCAGACGATGCCAACCCAAGTAGAATTGCTAACATATTAGGAATAGGTAAAGAATTGTAAGTTAACAAAAAGTAGATGGAAAGAAAATTAGGATTAGAACACAAGTGTGCACTAGGGCACCTGGATAGCCCAGTCAGTTAAGTGTCCGACTCTTGATTTCAGCTAGTCATGATCTCATGATCACGAGAGAGCTTTGCATTGGGCTCTGTGCTGACAGCATGGAGACTGCTTGGGATTCTCTTTCTCTCTCCCTCTGCCCCTCCCCAGCTTGCATAGAGGCTCTCTCTCTCTCTCTCTCAAAAACAAACAAACAGGGGTGCCTTTGTGGCTCAGTCGGTTGAGCATCCGACTTCAGCTCAGGTCATGATCTCACAGTTCATGGGTTTGAGCCCCATGTCGGGCTCTGTGCTGACAGCCAGTTCAGAGCCTGGAGCTTGTTTCAGATTCTATGTCTCCCTCTCTCTCTGACCCTCACCTGCTCACGCTCTCTCTCTCTCTCTCTCAGAAATAAATGAAAAAACATCAAAAACAAAGAAACAAACAAAACACACAAGTGTGCACTGAATGATTTTTTAAAAAGAAAACTATAAGGAAAGACATTACAGGATAAAACAAAAGAAGACAAAATGGACTACAATGATAGTAGCTCATAAGCTAAGCAGAAGTGTAAGCTGTATAATGATTTCTGAAAACAAACAAACACTGGACAAGATACTAGACTGTTAAAAAAGAAAAGGTCAAACAAGGGCCTGTAAATAGTCATCTTTCTTTATTCAGCACTAACTGGGTCCCTGTTATAATACTGCATTGTTGGAAGTCAATATTTCTATGAATAGTATCTTCTTTCAGAGCAGTTTACTTTTTTGTTTTTACTAATTTATTTTGGAATCATCAAATCATAAATTGTTGGAGCTACTTGACAAGTTAGAGACTTCCTACTTTATCTTCCTTATTTAAAAAATAAGGAAGTTAAGCTCCAATTAGGTAAAGTTAAGCTCTAATTAGACGATATTATTTTCCCTATGATTTCTCTTTTTAGTTAGAGGCATCAGAATTCATCCAAACCAGAAATCTAGGTCATCTTAAAATTCCTCTTCTTTTCATCCTATATCCAATCAGTGATCCAAATGCCATTTATTTTTGCATCCTGAGCATCTCACTAACTCTTAGCCACTGAGGTAGTGCAAGTTCTCATCACTGCCTTCACTCTTTCATGCCACAAATATTTCTGTGCAACTTCTGCAGACACACACTGCTCCAGATGCTATAAATACATCAGCAAAATTTTGTTTGTATTTGTATCAGGTCCTCCTATAATCCTGATTTTGATCCACTTTCAGAATGTTTACTGGAGATTGTTTTGCAAAACACAAATCTTATTATGATTTCCCTTGCTCAAAATTCTTGGTAGCTTTCCACTACCATGTGGAGTAACACAAACCCCATTAACTTTCTCTGGGGTAATCCTTCCTTATGTTTCAGTCCCCTTTCCTGCTTTATGTACATGTGTGTGGTCTGCCATCCCACAGATCCTGGGCTATTATAGCCACACAAAAATATTAGCTTGAATACAAACATGACAGCTAGTTTCATATTATAAAGGTGGAATGTGAGCCTATTTTCTCTAGTATATTTGGGGGAAAGTGAAAAATGCCTTGTCCTAATTCTGAGTCATCCCATTGGCCATTGCTACTTTATGAGATATGGGCTTCCCGACTATGCTCAGCTCTAACTGTGTCATTCACTCTGTGGCTGGTATCACCTGATTCTCCAGGATGCTGTGTTCCTCTATATAATGTTGCCACTGCAGTAAGAACTGCACTGAAAATGATATGCGGACAGCCATTCCTTCCTTTATGCACCCATCCCTGAATTCTCAACAATCACTACAAAAAGTCTTATGTATGTAACAAACTTTATTGCAGTGTTGATAACTAGAATAGTTAAAATAACAAGACAAGTTTAGAAGCTATGTATGATTGTTCCTAGTGTCCAAGGAAAAAGAATCCTCAATGCCTTTGTTCTTAGCCTTGCTTTCCCATCCTGAAAGATTTTTCTCTTCTCTCCCTCTGAAAGAAATGCATTCTTCAATGTGCCCCAGGGTAACAACCCCACCCTATGTCAGCTCTGGAGACAGGAACCCATCTCTGATCATTGAAGTTGCTCCAGCTTTCCAACCATGAGGCCTTAGCAATAGGGTCCAGGGAGTATATCACAAAAGCTTCAAGAAATGCTTTGGCTCATCATGTATATTCTCTGTACAATCTGCATGGAAGTGTGAGATACCAGTATACCTCCTAAATCTTCTTGCAGGTTTAGGGTGAGGAACTGCTGAAAAATACACATACACATATATACATACATACACTTATATACACACACACGTATGTATACATGCACACACACAGAAGCCTTCGATAAGAACATTAGAAATAATAAAATAAAACCAACTTAAGGCATTTTTTCCCTATTAGCAGTGTAAAAAGCCTACTCTATATTCCCTGGCTACAATGTATACAGAGATGAATGTTTTAATAAAGAAATAAATTTATCTTCTTTTTACCTTCTTTTTCTAAGTCCCAGATAATTCCCAAAGGATTCTTGGATTTTTAAGAAGTGAACCATTATGATCTTGTGACAAACACTGGAAGTACCACAGTATGTCCCTGTCCAGAAGAGAAAATTTAAAAAAAATTTTTTTTTAAAGAGAAGACAAGGAAAGAGGAGCTAGACATGTCAGAGTTAGAGAAGAAAGAAAAGGGATTGCCCTTTTATGTAAAATATTTTCATATGTCATTTCTCCTGCTAAAAATGCCACCTTTTTAAATAAAAAGGTTCAATTTGAAATGTCGTCTCTGTGATGCTTTCCCTTACTCCCCTGTAGAGTGAGCCAAAAGTCTCCTCTGGGCTTCTCATAATAATCTGCACTTAACCTCTACCATAGCTCTTAACACATTTCTATATATTTTTACATCTGTCTGTCCCATGCAGCCTGTGAGCCCTTATGAGGGCAAGAACTATGCTTTATTAATTTTTGTCTTCTGATAGTTTGTCACAGTAGGTGCTTAACAAACGTTCTGTGAATAAATGAGAGAAGGAATAATTCCCCCCAATTATACCAGTTAATGACAGAGTAAATAGCAAAACTCAGACTTTCTGACTCTTAGTCTAGTATTTTTCACAATCACTATCTAACCCAGTCTCCAAGTAACAGTTAATTTCCAAATTGCAGGCTTGAAATCTAAGAGATTTAATGAAATTTTCAAAGTCACACTAGTAATATTGTATCATTTCAGTCAGGATAGGTTAGGTTATGTTGTCTTAATAACCTCAAAATCGAGAGATCTAAAACAGCAAAGGCTTGTTTGTAGTTCCTGCTACAGGTTTTCCATAGGCTGGGGTTGGTAGGATCCAAATCTTTATTCAAAGACAAAGTTTGGTAGAACAGCCACAGTCTTGAACATTGCTTACCTCTGTGCTAAAGGCAGAGAAAAAAAGTGTTCTGGAACAATAATAGCTATGAAGTAACTGATGCTGTTTCTACTCACAAGTCAGTGAATAAAACTAGTCATATACGACTATCTATAGATAGTCCCCACCCATCAACAAGTAGATCATTAAATGCCATTCTACTGTGTTACTGGAAATGTAAACTGCGTAAGGCTATTACCAGGCTCACATGTAATAAATAGGTATACTACAGCTGTTGGAGTATAGTTTTTATTTCTAGCCTAATATTCTCTCTGCCAAGCATTTATGGGATCTCCTCATTTCAGAAAAGATAGAGTAGATATGGGATATAGTTTAAGAGGATTCAGATAAGATAAATAAAAGTGAAGTAATTCAATGAATTATATGCTTTAGCTGAAAATCAAGATATGAATGAAAACTCACTGTCTTCAATCACAGAGAACTTGATTATAAGGAAAAATCATGTCTAGTATTAGTTGTTCTCAGATCATTCAATATAGAGAAATAGGCTTAAAGTCAATTGTAAAAAGTTAAATTGGATGATTTACACAAGTGTTACATAAAAATGTCATTAACGCTTGCGCACATACACACACGCGCGCACGCACACACACACACTTGAAAGGACATTATAGTAGGAAAGCCTAGGATTCTAGGTCTGAGCTTATCACTAATTAGCAATGTGTCCTTGGGTCTTTTGTAGGCATATATCTTGCTATATGCAATGAAAATTGGGAGAGATACATAAGGTTCCTTGCAATTTAAAGTTCTTTGCCCCATGTAAATTAACTTGTCATAATGCAGTTTGGAGTAACTACTATAGTCATTAGGGTAACAGTAATTGCTAGAGCAAGTACGTTCCCAAATTTCAATGGCTTAAAATAATATAATTTTATTTTTTACCTTCATAACAATATTCCTATTGGCAGGTGACTTTTTTCCACATCGTGATTCAGGGACTTATGTTCCTTCCATCTAGTAACTTCATTATCCACTGGAGCCTCAGAGTTTTCTGCTTCCAGTCAGTACAAGCAAGAAGAGTGGAGAAATCACGTCCTGAAGTGGCACACATCACTTCTGCTCAGTTTCTTTTGGGCAACCTTCTAATTGGTGGGAACACATGGCCTCACCTGGATGCAAAGGCTGCTGGAAAAAGCAGCTCCTGGCTGGAGACTCTTCTCCCAGGACCCACTTCATGCTGTGAAAGAGGGATTCAGATTTTTTCAGAGAACGTCTAGTCGTCTCTGCCACAGTTTTTCTTGACAGCTACCGTTTTCTTTTGTAGAACTAACCTCTCTCCTCTCTGTTGCTTACCTTGTACTCAGAATACCATTATGGCATCATCACTTGGTTCCTTTGATGCTACGTATTCAAGGGACCGCTTTTTATTCAGCCATGCACTTCCCAGCACATAACCCTATACAAGGAACAGAGCAATTATTCAATAACAAATTTTGATGAAATGAATTTACTCAAAGCTCTCTGTGCCACCACTGTGGGGTCTGTTTTTTTGTTTGTTTCTTTTGTTTTTTAGGGGTTTGTTTTGGTTGCTTTCCCAAAGTTATGTGAGCTTGGGAAACTATCTTAAACATTTATGAATTTTGTTAGAGAACTTTACCAGAACCCAGTGATCCTATATAATTGTTAAGGGTATTATATGAAAGACATATACTAAGTGTCTAAATATGCATGATAAATCCCAGACTTTCATTCTGCACTAACCACAGCTGCTTCGTAAGTAGATATTAAGAAAGCTTATTCTTGATATCCTGATCTTAGGGCCACAACTTGAAATATTCTTTCATTCTTCCAGTTTATTTCTATAAACCTTGGGTTTTTAAGTGAAAAAGGTATAAATTTTCGACAGTGTAATTAGAATATG
The DNA here is from genome assembly GCF_003009895.1 of Hyaena hyaena. NCBI lineage: Eukaryota > Metazoa > Chordata > Mammalia > Carnivora > Hyaenidae > Hyaena > Hyaena hyaena. The sequence continues at coordinate 9,815 of NW_024081499.1, read as the reverse complement.
TAAGCTAAAATGTGCACCCTGAAAAACTTTGTGCTTTATAAAGAACATCTAAGAAGATTTTATAAGTAATAATGAAACATTTTGGGAAAATTAACTTGGGTCAAGTCTTATTTAGTCTGGACCAAATATGTAAATATGTAATTTTATGTTTAATGTAAAATTCATTCATTTATCCAACAAACATTTATTAAGCACCTACTCTGGCTTGTTAACCTAGATTATTTATGAAAAATCACACCATTCATCCAAATCACCTGGATAATTATCAAATGCCCTATACTGGATATGCAGTAAGGTCTGTGGGGAGCAGTTTTTAATTATAGCTTATAGCTCTCTAAGGACAAGAGCCTACAACAACCCATTGGTTGAGTTCTCTATAAATATTTATAGAATAAATCATTATCAAAATAAATTCTCTGCACATTTTTCCACTTCCTTAAGATATTTTTTATATTTATGACAATGGTGACGTTTACCAAAATCCAGTAATCCTGGAAAACAGCAATTAAAAAATTATTTTGTGTTTCAGGCTTTACTGCAAAGAGACAACCTTCCCCACAGGAGTTAGGTAAAGACTCACAAATGCTCTCCTATGTGAGATGCCCTCTTACCTATGAAACAACCAGACAAAAACTCCCAATTCTATTTTCTTTTTTCTTTCTTTTCTTTCTCTTCTCTCTCTCTTTTTCTTTCTTTGCCTATTAATGATGAGCTGAACTGCATGTCTTCACTGATCAATCAGAACAGATGCTTATTAATCAGTTGTGTTAAACTTCCCTCCTTCCTCCACCACCTGAATTTTGACCCACCTTTAGCCTGAGACAGGTAAAACTCCTCAACAGTTCTGCCTGATAATAGGACCCTCAAGATAAAATAATCTGATCTACTCTTGCATCCTACCCTTTCATCCCACTTCTCCTCATCTTGGAATGCTTACAGATCTTAGGTCTGTGGCAATAGTCTCTGTGCCCCTATTATAATATACCCTTTTCCCCCTTTGTATAATGTTTCCAAAAATTTCTTACCTACTTCCAGATTTTTTTAAATTTGATACCTACTTTAAAAGAGTACTCCCTTCTATACACTCAGTACACAAATGTGAACTAAATCTCTACTAGATTCCTAACTTTATTTTTTTTCATCTGACCTGATAGGTGTGGTTTTCTGATTCCTTGAAATGAAAATATTTATTAAGATTCAAATGAATAAAGGCAAATATTTAGAACCCATATAAAATAAAGGGTAATTTTGCAAATAAGAGTTCTGGATTCTGTCTTGGGGTTTGGGGCACACTAAAAGAATGACTTCCTGGATGTTAGGGGCTACTCTTTTTATTACATAAATTTTCTTCCCAGAAGATTGAATACGTACTGCCATCTACCGGTAAACTCTGCAAAATCAAGTTAAAACAAATGGCACTGCTTTGTTCTACAGAAGTATGTGAACATATTTGTTGAAAAGATGGTCTTCTCAAATATATAACATACTTAAAAACAAATATTTACACTATATATGCATTATTTATGGAACAACCATGTTTAAATACTCTTTTGTCTCAGATTTTCTAAAAAATATTTTAGTTGCCAAAACATTTTTAAATGATTCAGGGTTAAACATCTAAGCAAGTCTAATCATTGTATAAATTGTATAGAATAGCATAGTTTGGTATAGTATGGAGCTCTGACCCACAAAGTGTGGTCTGTAGGCCGGCAGCCCCTATATGATGCAAGGGCTTGTAAGAAATTCAGAATCTTAGGCCTCTCCCAGATTGACTTAAAGAGAATATTTGGGGTGCCTGAGTGGTTCAGTTGGTTGAGTGGCTGACTTTGGCTGGGGTCATGGTCTCACTGTTGGTGAGCTCGAGCCCAGCGTTGGGCTCTGTGCTTGAAGCCCAGAACCTGGAGCCTGCTTTGGATTCTGTGTCTCCCTCTCTCTCTCTGCCCCTCCCCTACACATTCTCTCTCTCTCTCTCTCTCTCTCTCTCTCAAGAATAAACATTTTAAAAAAATTTAAAAAGGGAGAATCTGTATTTTAACAAGATCATTGAATAATATGCATGCACATTAAAATTTGAGAAGTGTTGGAATATTGTATAGAATTTATAGGTTAAAAACAAAAACAAACCCTAGCCAGAAGCCTTTTTTTTTTTTTAAATAAAAGAGGAGCTCTCAAGACTTTTGTCATGGTTTTAGAATCATTTTTCATTTTTCAATCTTCAAATGGATTTCATCCTGCAATTAAATTTTTTTGAATCATTGTAAGATCAATTGAAGTGGTCTTGAAACAAATTATACCTCTGTTAAAGAAAGACAATTAAAGAACAATACCCTCAAGCTATATGTTAATATTACACATTTGTGCATACTGAGATTCATTATTCTGTTCAGCATCATTGATGAGACTTTCCATAAGATTAATTACTGACACAGCTATGCCAGCAGCCTCTCAAGAAGGTCAAAGGATAGATAGTCCAGCAAAAGATACAAACAAACCAAGGCATTAGAGTTGAGAGTAAGATCACTTTGGACAGTAAATCACCAGCACACGCACATATTCATGCCCTGTAAGTCACATGTACATTCACTCACACAAACACACACACACACACACACACACACACACACACGCGTGCACACTGATGATGAAACCCCAGTATCAAGTTAACAGGCCTCAGAAGCCAAACTTCAATAGCTTCTTGGCTTTTCACAGATCCTACAATACCTGTATTAGAAGGGAATGCCATTGCCTCAAGCAATTTCCTTCAGTGTACCAGATGTATCGTACTTGAAAAAAGAACACAGATAAAAATGTACATTCTACAGAATAAAGGGCATAGTCTCAGTTTTTCATGAGTTATAATACCACTTTCTTTTAAATTTGTTAAGACTTTCTGCATGGTCAATTATTTATTTTTGTGTGTATGCTTGAAAATGTGCATTTTCTAGTTACTGAATGCTAACCAGATAAATGAATCAAAATAGTTGTTAATTATTTGTATTTTCTATACCATATTTTTTTCTTTGCCTGATCCATCAACTAGTATAAGTATGTTAATTTCTTCCAGCATAATGATGAAAAATGATAAAAAATTATAATTAAAAAATTTATCTTGTTTTGAGGGTTTTTGTTTCCTATATTTTAAGCCCATTTTTACTACACTGTTTATATTTTCCTAAAAAATGTATTATTTTAGGGACACCTGGGCGGCTCAGTTGGTTGGGCGGCTCAGTTGGTTGAGCGCCTGACTTTGGCTCAGGTCATGGTCTCACAGATTGTGGATTCGAGCCCCATGTGGGCTCTGTGCTGAAAGCTAGCTCAGAGCCTGGAGCCTGTTTCAGATTCTGCATCTCCTTCTCTCTCTGACCTCCCCTGCTCACACTGTCTCTCTCTCTCTCTCAGAAATAAATAAAACATTTAAAAAAGAAAGAAATGGGGCGCCTGGGTGGCTTAGTTGGTTAAGCGTCCGACTTTCGCTTAGGTCATGATCTGGCGGTTTGTGGGTTCAAGCCCTGCGTCGGGCTCTGTGCTGACTGCCAGCTCAGAGCCTGGAGCCAATTTCAGAGTCTGTATCTCCCTCTCCCTGGCCCTCCCCTGCTCACGCTGTCTCTCTCCCTCTCCTAGAAATAAATAAAAAATATTTAAAAAAAAAAAAAGAAAGAAATGTATTATTTTATAATTATATTGTGACCTTCTTCATTCTTAATAATATTTCTCATCTTAAATTTTACATGATTTAGTACTACCTCCAGTAGGCCAAAGTTCACAAGTTAAAGACACAGCCTGCCTGCAAGACAGCTTTGTCCTCACTTCAGACACTAGCCACAAATCCAGGGGTCCCTAGGGCTATTTTCACTTTGACCAGTTGGCTATTATTTTGAGCATTCTTATCTCACCCTCAAGTTCTGTTACTCAATAGAGTCACAAAACTCATTGAATGTGCTATAGTTAAAATCGCTCAAGATTCTCTCTCTCTCTCCCTTTTCCCCTTTCCCTTGCTTCCAAACTTTCTCTCTCTCTCTCTCTCTCTCTGCCTTTCAAAAGAAAAAAAATAGTACATAGAGTGAAATCTACGTTCCCAACAAGAAGTATTTATCAACCTTTCAGCATTAAAGTATGACAATACTCAGAGTACTCACTGAGTTTCAGGGAAGCTCACTGAATTTTAATGTCTAGGGTTATTATTGCTGTTTAACTCTGTAGGCAATTGTGACTCAATCTCCAGCCACCCCTTTTCTCCCCAGAGGTCAGGCTGCTATCATTTAGCTCAGAGCCTCAATTTTAAGTCTCATGGTTGGCCTTTCCAGCATAGTCAGCTCCATCCTGAGCTGACTTGTAGTCCTAAGGGGCCCATGATGTATATCAAAGACATTTCAATTACTTGGAAAATTTTAAGGGTTTGGAGGCTACCTCCAAGGAGCTGGGACAAAGGCCAGTCTTCTTTCTGAGTAGATTAATTTTTCACTACATAAATACTAATATGGTTTTTTGGTTACCATTTGCCTGCAAAGCATAAAATAAAACAGTAGAAAACTCATATAGTTAAATAATCACAATAAATGTAAATGGTTGAAACTCAGTAGTAAACAAAATTTGTTATATTGGAACAAAGTAATTTAGATATTTACTATTTGCCAGAGACAAACCTAAATCATATGGACATATCATTGGATAAATGCAAATTAAAACCCCAGTGAGATAACATTACACAGCCACCAGGATGGACAGTTAATACCTAGATTGTTTGTTAGTTTATGGCACAACTAGAATTCTCCTACATCACTGGGGGAGTATAAATTGGTTCAATTACTTTGGGAAAAATGTCTAGCAATATATAAATAAGCTAGATATATCTATACATTATGTCCCCGAATTCTGCTTCCAATATACCCAACAGAAATGTTTAATAAACGGCACGTACAATAATGTTCACAGCAGCTTTATTCATGACAGTAAAATCTGAAAACCTAACACTCTTAAAGAGTCAAAATGGTATTTCACAGCAATGAGAAAGGACAAGTTACTCATAAAATGACAACAGTGATAAATTTTATAAAATAATTCTGAGGGAATGAAGTCAGACACAAGAGTAAAACTTGTATGATTAAAATTAATATAAAAATTCAGGGCACCTGGGTGGCTCAGTTGGTTAAGCGTCTGACTTCAACTCAGGTCATGATCTCCCAGTTTGTGAGTTCAAGTCCTGCATCAGACTCTGTGCTGCCAGCTCAGAGCTTGGAACTTGCTTCAGGTTCTGTGTCTCCCTCTCTTTCTCTGTCCCTCCCTGGCTCACTTTGTGTCTGTCCCTCTCTCTCAAAAATAAATAAACATTAAAAAATTAATTTAAAAATTCAACAGAAGGCAAAATAGATCTATGATTATAGAAATAAAATGGTTATTCTTAAGGTTAGTACCATCTGAGAACGAGCATGAAGAATCCTTCTGGATTTCTAAAAATGTTCTTCATCTTTATCTGAGCTGTGAATACATGGGAGTACACATGTGAGTATACATGTAAAAATTATCAAGCTATACATTTAGGATGTATGCATCTTTTTTTATGTCATACTTCAATAAAATAATTACTAAAGTATAAGGATATAGAAAGATTTTGCAACTATTGGAAACAGTAACTCCTTTTCTTCTTGGCTTCAAATAGATGGCAAGACTTCTTCAGTTAAAAAAGAAAAGAAAGGGGGCACCTGGGTGACTCAGTCGGATGGATGTCCAACTTCAACTCAGGTTATAATTTTGCATTTCATGGTTTGAGCCCCACTGAGCCCCACATCGGGCTCTGTGCTGACAGCTCAAAGCAAAGCCTAGAGCTTTGCTTCAGATTCTGTGTCTCCCTCTCTCTCTGCCCCTCCCCTGCTCATAGTCTGTGTGTGTGTCTCTCTCTCAAAAATAAATAAACATTAAGAAAGGAAGAAAGGGAGAAGGAAAGGAAGAAAGGAAGAAAGGAAGAAAGGAAGAAAGGAAGAAAGGAAGAAAGGAAGAAAGGAAGAAAGGAAGAAAGGAAGAAAGGAAGAAAGGAAGAAAGGAAGAAAGGAAGAAAGGAAGAAAGGAAGAAAGGAAGAAAGGAAGAAAGAAAGAAAGAAAGAAAGAAAGAAAGAAAGAAAGAAAGAAAGAAAGAAAGAAAGACATCTGCTTCAAGGGTAGCCTCACTTTCCAACCTTACAGGTTCACTCACCAATCTGTTTTCAGATGGTTTAAACTCATTGACAGAGGAATACAAAGCATTTGGTGGAGGGAAAATAAGCCCAAAACACAAGGAAAGATACTGACATTACCAACCTAAGTTAATATAGGCAAACAAAACATCTCAGAGCTTAGAATGAGGAAATGGGATAAGAAAAAAGATAAGACATGAATGGAGTAGCCAATGTCAAATGCAGGAGTCTTGTAAAGGAGAGTTAGGAGAGCTAGCAAATCAGTGCTCTGCTCTGGAATCAGGGTCTAGCTGTTGAACACAGTTTCATTCCTGTAAGTCAACAAAGTAATGAGAAAAGACATACTGAACACTGACAGATATGTTGCTGAAACTTTGGACTCATTTCATGTGGTGGAATGGCCCAGTTACTGTGGAAGACCAATGTGGCCTTCCCCTTCTAAGCAACTCCACCATCTAGCAAATTCCCATTTGTGTTCAGCTGGAATCTTCCTTTTTCTAATTGTATTAGCTTTTTTGGGCTGCCATAACAAAGTATCACAAATGAGGAGGTCTAAAAAACAGTTGTTTTGCCTCACAGGTGTGGAGCCCAGAAATCCCCAAATTAAGGTGTCAGGAGTGCCATGCTCCCTCCAAACTAGGGAGAGAAGGCTTTTCTCCTAGTTCCTGGTCATTCCTTGTCTCATGACAACATAACTCTAATATTCACATAGTGTTTCCTATGTGCAGTGTCTCTGCATCTAAATTTCCTTTTTTGTCCCCAAAGCACCTCATTACAAGGCAGCCAGACTTTACAGCCTTGGACACCAAAGATGCATGACTAAAGTAGATGTCTCCCTCAGAAGACTAACCTTCCCAGCACAAGAAATACTTCTGTGCTTTGCTTCAGAACACAGAAATGCCTGACACAAAAAGAAAACATGTTAAAGACAACAGGTATTCTGAGATATTAAAAACAAGTAAAGAGGTGAGGCCTTTGTGCATAAAATAGAGCTCCTTAGTTTTGCAAATAAAGTTTAATTCACACACACACACACACACACGAATATACTATTCTTTGGAAATAAAACTGAAAAAAATTTTTTAAAGAAGAGAGAAAAATTCTGTATTTTAAAGGATATTATTTCTCTATCTTGCCAAACTGGAATCATGAAACTGTGTAGTTCTGCACAACCTTTATGTCACCTTGCAAGAATAAAAGCAAAACAAAACAAAAAGCTAGTACATTTTTTTTTGTAAAGAAGCACAAATATGATAATTTGGCTTATTATCACAAAATGCAAATTTTGAATGCTTCAGAGAAACACAACATTGTTGTAAGCTAATGGGTTCTTCCTTGTAAATATACACCAGGACACCTATCAAAAACATGTCCAGTCAAGGGTTTGACATAGTTTCAAAGCCAGGCCATTAATCTGGTGACAGCACTCCATTAAACTAACTCTGCAAATCATTTTATTGGAGGAGTGAAATATTGGAGAGAGAGTGGGACCCTTGTTTACTGTCCTTAATGACTGATTACAACATGATTGCTTAGGGACAAAGCCAGTTGTTTGTATCATGTAGAAAGATAACAAAGATAAAGAAACTCCCATTTGGAGCAACTCAGCTTTCTAAGGAGATACATTTCTCTTCTTGACTCTCCACAGTAAATAGAAAGAAATCCTGTTTTTCTATATTAGGTGGGATGGAGAGGGCACAGATTTCACTTAAGTTAACATATATATTTTGTTCTCTGAATAAACTGTATGTAAACTTGAACAGAATTCTGAATACCTTGTTATCTAATATCCCTACTTTGTACATGACTAAAGTTAAATATTTGTTCCCAAGATATAGTTTTATTACCAGACGTGGAACTGATTCTGAACTCAGGTTTGGCTGCTCAGTTTTCAAAAATCAGTACTCAGAAGAAAAGTGATGTTGGGAAAGGAAAGATTGCTTTATTCAGGAAGCTTGCAACCTGGAAAGATGGTAGACAAACATCTCAAAGACCATTTTCCCCTTTCAGGTGAAGCCAGAGAGTTTTAAAGGGGAAGGCATGGAAAAAGGGAAAGGGGGTGGGGGGCTATGTGCAGGAGAAGCAGGGGCCCAGGTGCTTACTCCTATGTTGACATGACTATGAACAGACTTGCTGACATCAGTGGCAGGTGTTTTCAATGTAACCAGGCCTTATCTTCAGGGAAGCTTTGGTCCTTCACTCCTCAAGGCCAATGTTCTGCAAATCTAAAGGAAAGAAGGATAGTTCTGCTTCAGGCCAAGGGATTTGGTCAGCAAGCAAGGGAGGCATAAGTTTGAAGCAAGCTAACCCTTAAGACCAGTTGGAATGTTGCTACACATCCTCACATTTTGGTAGAAATATGACAATAACAGGTAGAAAAATATCAATCTAATTAGATGAATTGGACACCCCTAATGGTTGCATTTACCAGCTTTTTAATTTAGTCTAAGTTTGACACTAGGAAAACTTCATGAGATTTATTTGGGGTCATTCTCTCAGGTACATACTCAATGCTCCATTATGTAAGATAAAGTGTAGGAAATCTCAAAGATAACTTAAAAATCACTCCCTTGCCTAAACCTCTACTAACACACTTCACAAAGCAAGTACACTTCAAGTATTAATGATCAGGAAAATGACCAAAAGGTGAGTAGTGAAAGAGAAAAACAGAAACAAGGACCCTGGAAAATGTGTTAACTGCATGGTTAATTCTCAAAATACTCCTTTATGAGGCATAGAGGGGGAAAAAGAGAATTGTTCCATGGAAGAAAATGCAGGCACAGATTTCTCCTGCTAGGTGTATATATGTACACACAGAGGTTTAATATATTATGAGTTATAAACAGAGAATAAAAACAGCCTTATGGGGCAGTGGAATAAAATATTAGTTTTGTAACTACAGAAGGAAGCAGAACCTGGTTAAGCATCTTTCACTCATTTATAAATATCCTATGATGCCTATAGATACTATGCTAGGTGCAGGGACAGTGGTCAGTAAGACAAGTGCAATAACTGCCTTCATGAATTTATTAGGATAACATATGGTAAGTAAATGACTATAATTAATTAATCAATTAATTAGTTAACATCTTAAAGAGTCTGTTAGGAAATAAAGGATGACAGGAAAACAGAAAACTAGGACCTAGGTCTGGGAGAGAAGTATCCTCTGAGGAGTAAAATTTAAAGGTCACAAGAGAGTAATTCAATTTAACAAACCTTTATGGACCAAATTCTATTTGTAAGCTACCACACTTGGCATATACTTTTGTGTGTACAGTATTACATTTGGTGATAATAAAATGCGGTTATGCAATGAAACCATTCACAATGATAATAAGAAGTAGAAAATGTTGCTACCTGAGAGAAGTACTGACAAGTTTTAGGAATATTAGACAAGAAATTGCTACTGCTTCATTTTCTTATAAGATCAGTTAAAGGAGGAAAGATATTCCATGCTCAAGGACTGGAAGAACAAATGTTAAAATGTCTATACTACCCAAAGTGATAAAGAGATTTTCACAGAATTAGAACAAACAATCGTAAAATTTGTATGGAACCAGAAAAGACTCTAAATAGCCAAAGCAATCTTGAAAAAAAAAAAAAAAAACCCCAAACCTGGAAGTATCACAATTCTAGATTTCAAGTTAT